>NC_062979.1:11520501-11820501 GCF_023078275.1 Leguminivora glycinivorella | reverse complement strand
ACTATATTTTGCAAGCAAAAAAATGGTGTGCTAACTTCGTAATTTAAAAAAAAAAGTAAAAAAATCAGACTTTTTTTGGTTTTTGCCGTTTTATTAAAAAACTATGCATTTTTGGTCAAAAGTTGCTTTGTAATGTTGAAAGCGCATTAAATTCCAAACAGTTTGACATCTTTTTTATCGATGTCCGTCAAATATTTTTTGAGATATGAAGCGTCAAAAAAAAGCATTTTTCCCCTTTCTATGAAAATATTCGTTTTGCTAATATTTTGAGACAGATATCAGTAAAACAACTCAGGCTATTACATAAAAATGTAGAAAATTTCACTAGCTTTCATTTAAGACCAAAAGAGTGCCAGTATAAAATAGGATTATATCATAAGTCTAGTATAACTGGATCAGAAATAATCGGTGGATGGTAATGGCCAAATGGGATAGTTTACATATATTTACAGGAGGCGTAGCGGAGAACGAATTATTATTATTTGGGGGCTGTTCAAGTATTACTCAGACACATATTTGCGTATATCAAATCAACATTTATTTAGTAAGTTAAGTTTACGGTCAGAAAGACCTCAGGCTCGCCGCTTGGCGGAAAAAAATATTTACGAGTAGAAAACCCTCATTAATTGAATCAGATTGTTCCGAAATTGTTCCTGTACGGACTGGTTTTTAAAGCATAACTGAGGGTCAATAACATCGATGCAATCTCAACGAGCGTTGTCGTGGACGTGCCCGAATCATAGTATTCTCCGTTTAACGAAATATCAGTACATAGTATGTGTTGTATTGCACGCGCAGGTCTCTCACCGCCGCGCAGGTGTAGTCGGACCATAACTCGACAGTGTACACGCTTGTACAAAAACTGAGGAACAGCTGTCTTTTTACGCTGTCACTACATTTGGCGAATCTTCTAGCCAACATGTTTGCCCTTACAGCGGTGGCTCGCCTCTGCCTTTCTATGTCCTCCTGGTCTTTTAAACTGGAAAACAAGATGTGAATTGCACTCCGCAATTGAACTCCATCAAGCAAAAGAGGTGGTACATGTGTGGGCATATGTGCTGCCTCCATGAGCATAAATTCAGACTTGTCCGGATTGTATCTCATGTTATGCTGGCTGGCGTATCTCTCGCATTCTGCAAGTAACTTACGCATAGCTCCCACAGATGGTGCTAGTAGGACCATATCGTCTGCATATGCGATGTGATTTATCATTTGCCCATTGATGGAGCAGCCAACCTCGGTACTGGTCAAAACCTGCGACAGCCCATCAATGTACACGCTGAAGAGAGTCGGAGACATACTGCCTCCTTGTCTCACGCCACAGTTTAGCCCGCTGGCTGTGGACAGAGTTGACTTCCATCTTACTACGTTCTTCTGCTGGGAATACCACTTCTCCAATATCTTAGTAATTGGCGTGGGCGCTTTCCGTTCCCGTAGTTTATTCCACAGCAATTGGTGGTCAAATACAACTCAAGTGGACTTTCTATCACTACAGGAGTTGTGCCATCAAGATGGAGAACCAGGAAAATGTAACTAATTCTGTTTTATTTTTCTAATTTCCTAAACTTCAAAATTTTACTGTATTTTATTTCTTCATTAGTAATAGTCAAATCGATGCAAAGTTAGCTTAGACGATTTTTTCAGATAAACGGATATCAAAGAAAGTAAGATCGAATAGATAGCACTTTCAACCTAAAACTTTTAGCGTCAACTATTTTACCTTAACTAATCTACCAGACTCTTGGCTTCTCTATTTATAGATTTTTTTTGTTTACCAAAGTAACTATTCGTCAGTAGACCTTTATTTGCACTAAAACTAAAGCAAAATAAATTTTATTCAATGTTATATTGCAATATATATCATATCATGAAGTATTTTGCAGATATTTGTCTAAAAATATTGGCAAAACGCTACATTTTATAAATGCGTCAAAAATTAACCTTTTTTGACGTTTCATATCTCGAAAACTATTTAACCGAAATTGATAAAAAAATATGTCAAACTGTTTGAAATTTAATGCGCTTTCAACATTACAAAGCAATTTTTGACCAAAAACGCATAGTTTTTTAATAAAAAAATAAAAACCAAAAAAAGTCCGATTTTTTTACTTTTTTTTTTAAATTACGAAGTTAGCACACTTTTTTTTTGCTTGCAAAATATAGTCTTACATTCCCCCAAGGACTCCAAATAACATACCAAAAATCCAGCTTTACATCACACTTTGTTTTTTTAGCCGATTTTCATGTAAGATTTGACCGGTGTAATATGTCTAATGGGGAAACATAGCAGAGGGTGATGCAGACTGCATACATAGGAGGAGATTTGGCCCTTGAATTTCCACGCACTGACATTTAGAAGAATAGGTATCAAATTGTCACTTACCATAAGGACAAATTACGTCCTTATGCTTAGGAGATTGTAACGGCACATATCATGTTCAGAGAAGTTCATGTTTGTCTGGATTGTAATTGTAAAATATTCTCTTTTCATAGAAGTTAGTAACAGGTATGTATGTTCTTATGTTTTATTTTACTGTCTTGTATTTTTATTTATGTTTTTCACTGTATTTTCTTTTATGTATATTTTATTTGAGCCTGTAAACTGCAGTGATATTTCTAACTTAAATAATGGTCTCGTCAGAAGATCAATGGAAACAGGAAGTGCTTGTAGTTTCTCGGAGTTACAGAAATGCAAAAACCTATTGGTTATAAGCGTTATAACAACCGTAATTCATCCGTCTTCATAAACATTGACATCTTAAATTTGTTGTTTCCAATAAAGCAGATTTTGGCAACTGCATTCAATATTGTGATGGCCAATTATATAAGTTGGACGCATGTCAATTATTTAAGCAAACTGTACAGTAAAGACAACCATCATCATCATCCTCCTTGCGTTATCCCGGCATTTGCCACGGCTCATGGGAGCCTGGGGTCCGCTTTGACAACTAATCCCAAGATTTGGCGTAGGCACTAGTTTTACGAAAGCGATTGCCATCTGACCTTTCAACCCGAAGGGTAACTAGACCTTATTGGAATTCAACCATTCACATAAAAATATGTACTCACCTTCCTGAGAGGAACCTTGAAACACACAATCCTTGTTCCTTCAATAACTTTGCCACATGCCTTGTACGGTATCCACCTGAAAACGACATGAGTTAAAGAAATCGAAAGAGTTGACCACAAAAACAACAATATGCATGTTTACCCACCGATCTGGAATGCTTTTGCTCATCTTCACCGAGGTGCTTATAACACTGCGTGATACTGTAACGTTATGGAAAAATGGTTTCAAAAAAGATGTTACACATCGTATACGTATAATTTTGAATTGATAGAAAAGACCTGAATAGGCTGAATAAACGTAAATAAATATGGGAAGACTAACCTAAACCCAAAATGAATTTCGAAAGTGACGACACCGACAGTGACTTTGACAGCACACTACAGAGTAGAGTACAGAGTAAAACACGGAATTACACAGTGCCAAAATAAATAACATTCAATATGACCAACATCAGCACACAGCACAGCTTTTAATCAGGCAAATGAATTACCAAACAGCACCATTGCTATCGAACATAATTTTTCACATGTATATGTAAAGCAAAAAGTACATTCGTTGTTTTATTATTTAACTTTTATTAACTTTCAAATTTAAATCTAAGAGATATCTATTATGAGTTGGTTGTAGTGGCTAACCTATTTTAATTGTGTAAAAAGCTATAAATTGGTTTTTACCTTACCTTTTTCAAACTTTGTTTAGTCTGTACATATTGTTTGAGACATATACATATAAAACAGCTGCATGATGACATCCGACTCCGACTAGCTAGTAGGCTTGTGCCGTTTCGTTCGTTGATCGGAGCGCTTCGATCTCGTTCAATCGCTCCCATGACTACGATACGAACGGTGTGACATTTAAAACACAATTGATATATAATATAACCTAACAAATTGTTTACCATAACTTAAATTGTGTTAATGGTATTAAATACTACAAAATTTCTAGCTTTTAGAACCGGAAAGCAATGCTTACTGTTATTGCGTCCTTAATAAATATCTAAGTTTAATGGAACAATAAAAATCAGCAAAGAGTTTTTAATGGTTGCTATAGGAACAAAACAATGAAAAGAAAATCTTGTTTGATCGAAGTATCCGAAGATTCTGGTTGCAACAGTTTTGAAAAGAGAATAAGAGGTATTTTTAATAACACTGATCAATCCAAAATGCACAGAAACACTATTTGGTACAAGTCTCTTCTTGGAGCTGAGAAAAGTTGTTTAAAACAGGACAAGATAAAAAAGATTCACTATAAGTTCGAGGATGACAAGGAAATGGTAGAAGAGTATAATGTGGACACTCAAGTTTTGCTTAGAAGAGCTTGGAAGGTAAAAGGCAAGCTTGGCGGTGAGGGCAAGTGGGATGTGGAAATAGGAGACCCAATTCCTGACGCCACACCTCGTATTGACACTGCTGAAATTGTAGAAAGTAATGATCAGGTGCGTTGTCATAAGATCCTTTAATTTTTTTGTTTGATATCTGATAATCTTGTCAAATCTTCTTCCGACATAACTTGAATGCTTATAGTGCCCCTATTTTCAATATATGGCAGATACATAGGTAAACTACTTATCCCATGGATTGGTGGGTTTAAGTCAGTTAGATTTGATTAATTGTAAGGCAATGAAAAAATTCGAACTTCTCACAAATTATGTTGGCCACTTAAGAATTATGAATTTTTAGTTTGACCACAATCACACCTGAGGGTAAGTGATGATGCAGTCTCTGGTGGAGCATGCTTACCTTTGAGATACCTATTTACTCTTGCTTTAATAGAGATAGTTATAGATAAGATAACATGTGTGGCCCTCTATTCCACTGCATTTTTATTAATTCTTATACATAGTTATACTGTGGCAAATGAAATATTCATTAATCTAGGAAACTATCAATTTAATTTTTGGGCCTCTAGATCAACAATCACCATACTCCATAATAATACAGATACAGAGACACTAGCCAAAAATGAAATGTAGTCAGCCCAAAATTTCATTTGACTTTAAAATCTCTTTTCAGCCTATTGTTACAAGACGCAACACTAGAGTCAACCTAGAATGGAGGATTAGAAACCTGCCATACCCCATTGAGACTTACTCCATTAGTTGCAACAATGAGGAGAAATGTATCATAGTTCGCACAACCAATAAGAAGTATTTCAAGAAACTACAAGTACCTGAATTGATGAGGTTGAATATGCCTTTAGAACAGGCTAACATACAATTTAGTCATCAATTTAACACACTCATCATTGTGGTAAGTTGGTTATCATAGCTGGGCACCGTTAATCAAATAGTTAACTTTATTAATCGCTAATCCGTTACTAAAAAGTTAACTTCGTTAATCGTTAAAGCGATACATTTCGACAAATTTAACGTAAGTTAAAGTTAATCGTTAATCCGTTAACACGTGAAAAAAAATGAACTTTTCTTTAAATATTTAGTTGCATCAGTATCCACTATAACGTATTATATTTCTGTAAAAGGCCGAAGTACAGCTAGTCTATTGAACTCTAGGCTGCACGTGGAAGGCAGTGATCGCCTGAGCTACTGCAAAGAGCTGTGTCAGGAGAGATGCTGGCGGTGACGGGACTGTTGTGGCACTTTGGGCGGTAGAGGCTAGGGAAGCGAATGTGGTCGTAAATAGGGCTCCAATTTGCTGCCCTATCACTACAACAGTCGCCATGGTAAAGCTTAGGATTCACCGAATCAAAGTTAGTAAAAGCAAATCCACGTGAATAATACTTTTTAGGTACTATTTCGGACTTTTAGCAATCGACATCGGTAAAACCTAGGATTTACCGGCAAATCATAGGATTTGCCATACTTCGGGCTTTTACAGTAGCGTTCAGAACTTGTTTTTCGCAGCGCAGATGGCGCCTGTGCCCTACTAGATTAACGATTAACGGACTCAGAGAAATTTAACGGAAGTTAACGAGTCCGGTAACATTTTTTCAAGTTAACTTAAAAGTTAATCCGTTAATCGAAATGTTAACTTCGTTAATTAACGATTAACGGATTAACGAGTTAATGCCCAGCTATGTTGGTTATGTAGAATAATGATAAATTTGAACATTTTTGGTAGCTTTTCCTGATTCCGCATCACTACATGTCAAGACAGAAACTCTTTTTAACCCCTGACGCAAAAACGATGGGGTGTTATAAGTTTGACGTGTCTGTCTGTGTGTGTGTCTGCCTGTCGCATCGTAGCTCCCGAACGGATGAACCGATTTCGATCTAGTTGTTTTTGTTTGAAAGCTGAGTTAGTCGGGAGTGTTCTTAGTCATGTTTTATGAAAATCGGTCCACTATGTTGCAGTCAGGGGTTTTTTCAAAATTTTAATTTTGTGGTTAGGTTATTTAGCATGCTTTTTTTAACTTTGTGTTTTATTAAATTAAATCCCAACTTTATTATTTCAGTATAAAAAGCCGCAGCAACTCTTAGATCTAGATAAAGCCTGGTTTGAGGAACTAAACAAGGTAAAGGCTGTAAAAGACATACCAAATGAGTGCCAGACACAATAGTTTTAAACTACTTGATATGTTAAAATAAGAAGATTTATGTTCTTTCTATGTAATAACTTTATTTACGTAACTTACATTTAAATCTAGTCTTAATATTTAAAATTACGTTTTAAACATTTCATTTAATTAAATGAATAATGATGCAGTACTTGGTTTCAATTATTAACATTAAGATTCACAAAATGTAAAACAAACTTGCAATGACACTATTTTTATAATTTCAAGAATTTACAAATTCATTATGATCACTAATGGCTCGGCCACGACATTGGTCTTAGCGCGACAGCGGTGAGCGGCAGCCATATATTGGAGTGAGACACAGCGATGGGAGTTTTCATTCGCACGTATGGCTGCCGCTCACCGCTGTCGCGCTTAGACCAATGTCGTGGCTGGGCCGTAAGACTTTGTTCAATGCAAGTTTTTGGTGCTGGGTAGCACTGCAGGTGCATAATAAGTTTTTAGACTGTAACTTCCTATCAAACCGTGTCGTACGCGAGTGGAATAAACTACCAGAAACAGTGATAAGTGCTCCCTCAGTGAACAGTTTCAAAAACAGACATGATAAACATTTAAAACTAAAATATAAACATTAACTATAGAACAACAAGTGCAGTGATATACACGCATCAGCTATCAGCTGCTAGTGTATCAAATAATATAATAATAATAGTCAGTAGTTTAACACAGTTAGTGTGTCATATTGTACCCCTGTACAAGTTGATTGCCACACTGAAGATGTTAATATAATCAAATGTAATATATTCACTAATCATCCATAACCAATGCCTTTGCCTGTTCTTGCAATTCCTTCTCATCAACCTCTTTGTCCAACAACCCTCTACTTTTCAAATACTCTCCATATTGTTTTGGAATCCCCATAAATGTTTTTATTTTAGCCCGAATCTGCTTCCAGGTTTCTTGGTAAAAGTTTTTCTTGTCTCTGGCCATGGCTTTATAATCATGGCCATATTTGTCTAATAAATATGTTAGGTATTCCACTTGGCCTTTAGGTAACCTGTAAGAAAAATGTTTATAATAAATATAAACAAATATTGCGTACAAATATTTGCCTCTGCAGTAGCCAGTAATATGAATGTGATGGTGAGCACTCACATGAATCTTCGTTCCCTTGGTGCTCGGGCCTCTTTTTCTAACCTTTCCACAACTTCTTTTTTAGGAATTATTTTAACTTCAACGTCTTCTTCAGACTCCGATGATTCTTCTTGGTTGACAATCTTTTTAGCCCGTTTCAACTGTTCTTGCTTGTAATTTGGAATTTTGATAGCTTTATTAGGATCATTTGCAAGTCCCATCTCTTTAAGATTACGAAGTGTCGACTTTTTCATGTCCCATGCTTCCTTAAGAGTTTGACTGAAAATAACAGAAAGGACGACTTTAGTTAACATTCGTGAAATAAATCGTCGAGATAAAGATACAAACAGAAAAATCATACCAATTTACTTGACCAGTACTACGTTGTTTAAGATGCATTCTTTTGCGATTTAGTTTGTGAAGGTACTTCTTTTTACGATGCTGCTTTTTAATCTTCATATTGATTGTGTTTTACTTAACACGGGTAAATGATAATACAACAAAAATTGTGCTAATTTGCTAAACAACGTAAAACCACGTGTAATTGACGTTTGATTTGATTTGCGTCATTTGCGAGAAATTTGATGGCCGCTGTACACACATGGCCAACAGTTCCACCAACCCCCTTGGCCATGTGTGTAGAGGGCTACTTGGCCGTAAGTTGGCAGTTGGCGCTTGCGCTTGCCGGCCAACCGATTCGTGTCGGTTTTTTGTCCACACATCAAAGGATCTTGGCGCCAATGGCCAACTGCGTTTACACGTTGGCGCTTCATTCAGTTGGTCGTCAGCCGTCAGAGAGGACAGTAGTGAAATATTTACGAAAATAATAAGTTTATCTATGCCAATAATAGTGTAGATTTTAGGAAATAAAATAACCTTGCAAATGTTTAATGTATTTCCTAAAAAAGATAAATGTTCTTATCAGAATATTCAAAAAATTGTTAATATTGCAAATAATTTAATTTTACTACGGGGTTATTATTTTTTAATATTTTTTTTCTGACAACGTCTATGACCAAGAATTTCCTAGATTTTTTCATTCCACGTCCATCTTTCATGAAGAGCCAATGCCAAGTGATTGGTTCGCCAATGTGTAAACAGCGGCTCTTATCTTGGCCAAGGGGTTTCACAAAGGGCTGGTGGAACCGTTGGCCATGTGTGTACAGGGGCCATGACAGTTTGACACGACACATCCATGGCCGGAGGTCCATAGATTATATGTCTATTATTGCCCGACCAAACTCGATTGGACGCAACAGTTGAAAGCTATGTGAGAATTGTGAGATGTTGGTCAGATGTACAGTACAGTACAAGCATTGTGCGCTCGTACGAATGAGACCACAGACTTACGCTGATATCACAGAACAAGCACTAAAATAAGTAATAACAATGTCACAGAATAAATATTAGCACAAGTAATCATTAATATTTGATCGTGCAGTGCACTATTTGGATGTGTATTTACTAGGCTAGACTACTGTCAAAGTGACAGTGAGCCTTGCGTCTTGCGTATGTTGCATTGATTGAGGTTATATTTTAACACTGTTCCTATCCTGAATACACTATTTGATAAAATCAGTATTTAAAATGCCACAAACAGGCGCAACAAGGTATCAAAAGTTTCTTAAATCTGAGAAATCGAAAACTAAGTTAAAAAATAAACAAGCTAAGAAGAAAGACTTACCAAGGGGCACGAACGTTACTAAGACGAATTTTAAAGTAAAACAAATCGTAATAAAGGAGCAACTGAAACATCATGGTCACAATGAAGCCTTGTCTGCTCGGAAGCTGAACACAAAAGAGCTCTTGTCGAGATTAAATCACTTTAACACACAATCTTGCAAAGATGCCTTAGAAGGTATAAAGGAATTGATAAGCGGCCATGTGAATGTGTTGGAAGATAATCTGGGCCAGCTTATTAATGGGGTGGCTCCATTAGTACTTAATATTGAAGCTGTTGTGAGTATTCATTCCATTATAATACATTAAATAAATGACATATTTGATTTGGTTACTCCTATGCACTTTTGCTGTATATTGGTTTTCCCGTATTGTCACTGAATAAGTTCCTATCCATAAAAATAAATTCTTCTTGTTTTTAACAAAACCCAGTAAGGTTAGCACATGATTGTCGCTAGAGTATGTCGCCGCGATGTAGACAACCTATCCTTATAACATAAATACAATTAGAAGATGTGTCGTCTATCTCGCGGAAATCATTTGCCAACCCTGCAGGTGCCATGCTGCTCTTTTAAAATGAATTTTACTCCACTTTATGGTTATGTTGGTTATTTAACTATAAGTAGGTATATAGCTAATAAAAAACCTTAACAATTTTTCCAGGTTCGTCGTGAGGCTTTGAAGGTTTTACATTTGATGCTTTCTAATGTAACTGCTGAAAAAACAGAACCCTTCTTTGATATTCTATCAACTTACTTAAGAAGTGCTATGACACATATAGACAACCGGATTCAAGAGGATTCCCTACTGTTTCTTGATATACTCCTCATTTGCTGTTCTGAAAATGTAGCAAAGGATTTCCACAGGATAATTCCAAACTTCTTAGATATGATTTCAAAATTAAGGGTTGATTCTAAGCCAGGAAGAACACTAACAGTCAATTTGAACAGCCAAATGACTAGTGTAAAATGGAGGGTTAAAGTCTTACACAGACTGCAAGATTTCCTAAAAAAGTATGTGGAGCACAACAAAATCAATGTGGTTGATAAGGAACTTACAGCGAATACAAAATTCTTTGACAACTCAAAGACGAACCACTACCCCTTATACAATCATAGTTACACAGCGGTGTGCCATGTGTCCTCATTTTCAGCCAAAAATACACAAGATTCATCAATGGATGAGGCTGAGAAATTCATAAAATATATTGAAACTTTAATGCCATTGCTTTTTGAAGCCTGGGTGGAAGTATGTGCAAATGCTAACTCGGACAAAAATATTGAAACATTAGTGAGTGAAGACTCTGCAGGCTTACTGAAACGTATTCTAGAAGTAGTGACACTACTATGGGACCTGGTCCAACACCTTAACAAGAAGAATCCTCACTCAAACATTGAAAACCTGTTCAGGCAGAACTACCGCAAGTCCTTCAGTCAACACTTTGTGCAACCTTTCCCATTTGCAACCAACATAAGGTCAAGACAACAAAGAGGGAACCAACCCAACCCAAACTTTGAAGATGTGATCACAGATCCTAAGTTAATTATTGAAAACTTACTTATTTGCCAAATGTTCATTGCTCTCAATCCAAATGTGCACATAAAAAATCAGAGCAAAGAAATAAGCTCAGTACTCAATTACATGGAAAAGATATTTAATGCAAATACTGATGTAGCTGTCAGTGATTTACTAATTAAGATTTTAGATAATGTATTCTCTAATGATGTGAATAATTGGACTAGAACACTCACGGTCTTGGATGCCCTATTGAGAAAAGTAATATGGGCATACTTTAACAAAAATCTGCCAAATCAGTTTAGACAGAAGATCTTTTCTCTCCTCTGTAAAATAGCACTGAGTGATAAATTGGCACATTTTCATGCAAGTGACGCTTACGACATGTGGCTCAAAAACTTGCCTGATATTTTGCTGGAGGATTCAGTGACTGTGCAAGTTGTTGATATCTTAAACAAATTTGCTGTTGCCAATAACACAATTTTCAATTCTGTAGTTAAACCAAAACTGCTTAAAATTATTGAAAACCTGCCAAAAATATCTGTATCTGACAGTGTGAACCCTACAAGTTATTATAAGATATTCTCCTTACTATATTGGATTAAGTGCTGGGATGATGCTTCTTTAAATTTATTGGAAAATCAGTTAATCAATAATGCTTATGATTTAGATCATGGGAAATATATTTTTGATACTTTAAGACATAGAAGTGCTTCTAATGTATAAGATCAGCTTAGATAAGATAGAAATTTGAACAAGATATTCAAACACTGTTACGACACAAAATACATTTAGTTGCGATTTACTTGAAAATTGGAAAGACTGATATATGGTACTGGTACCAAGTCTATAGAGCATTGTAATATTACTTTTCTGATGCCTTGAATACTTGTTTGACTGTGATAAGTTCTAATATGCATGTGAGGAGGGTGCAATGGGGTAATTTTTAAAGTAAGTAATAAGAAAGTTGGGGCAGTATAAGTGCTGCAAATGCATGATGAGCTTGTGGTTTTGTATGTAGACATTTAATTTTTACATTATTTCACTTTTAATGTTACCTCAATGCACTTAAAAATTTTCAAGAGATTGGAATAAAAATACATAATTTATAGTAGTCATTTATTTCATAAACTCAAACAGGACTCATGTAAAATTGTGACTCAGTCAACTAATAAAGCATATGTAATAGTAACAGGTAACAAAATTACAAGGTAACTTGAAATTGAGTACAAATGCAGTTAAGCAAATAATAGCACGGCAAAGTATAATTATCAGAGTAGGAGGTTTAGCTTTCAACACCCAGATATCTCTAGTACATAGTTTCGAAATATTGACACTAATAGTTTGTTTAATTAAACCTTTTATATTACAGTATGGGTGTCAATAACAAATGGCTTATACACAGAAGACAAATTATAATTAACACATACTTTTCCTAGGAACTTGACCATTTAGGAGCCCCCACATCTAGCGTCTCGCGAGCGTAGCGTCAAGCCAACTGTACGGCAAAGCCGGACACCGCGTCGACGCGGCGTCTTTTTCCATACAGTTGGCCCGACGCTACGCTCGCGAGACTAGATGTGGGCCCCCTTAAATAAATACTGAATTTCGAGTAACTACATACACAAACTTTATTCAGGTTTGGCTCAGTAATGCACAACAATAAGTTTCCATTCAACAGCTAAATTCTATAAAATTACCCCTAAACCAGTGTATTTATTATGCATAGTTTTTTTGCGAAATATTTACAGTGTTCAATTTTATTAAGATATGAGTTTCTGAGTTACATAGAATCTTGTAACTAATAAGATAGAATCTTGTACAAAACTCTTAACATTAATATGAGAGTTCCCGATTATCTTTATGAGTCAGAGTCTTCATTAGTTTAAGCAAATAAATTTTCCACTTATAGAATATTTTCCAATAAATTTTAGTACAAAACTCTTAACATTCCAGATATGAGCGCACAGTTCCCGATTAAAAAATCTTTATCGAGTCAGCAGTCTCAGCATCATTAGTAGCGGATAAAATAACGTGCAAATAAATTTTCCACTTATAGAATATTTTCCAATATTTAATATAGATCTACAGTTCGCAATCAAAGGTAGAGGATTTCCTTTGTTTTCTTTTCCTATATTTTTAACTAAATATGTATATAAATACTAGAATGTACTGAGTAGTAGAGTATATGTACAATAATATTCTTTTAACAAGTATTCTCCTGTCCCCTACTTTTGATGCTGAGTATTCATAGACCAAACAGATATCTCTAAAGGATTTAAAAAGAGTTCTGTACAAAGCTTCTATAAAACTGGCGTTACCAAACCATCGTTTATTGCATGTTATCCTCGTAACATCGAGGCTCTCAGAATCATAGGTCATCACAAACATCAATGGCTATTATATCACATAACGAGTACACAGTCCATCCATCAAATTTTACAGTCGAAACTTTACATCAAACTTACTCTTCCCAGACCCTGCATCAGTCGAGTAACATGCTAGGGTTGGTAAAGCCTCATGGGGCCCTTTATGAGATTTGTCTCGCGAAGTCAAATAAGCAAATGTTGCATTTAGTAGGACTTTCACCAAATGGCGCCACAAGTGTAGCAGTTAACCTACACCTCAGTGGCGACATCTGCTGCTGCTAGTTGTAATCTGGTATCCAGATTTCAGCGCCATCTAACGATTGCAACGCCACATTTTTAGACTTAACACATCTATTGGCTCAGTTACTGTATTATTTATTCATTACGCATTTACGCGTAGACTAGTTATTTCTTTGCAATATGCATTATATACTAATAGATAAAACTACAAGAAGCATTATTCTTTTAGTAAATGTAGAGTCGTTTCATGTTTCACATTTGGCAAATTTTGGCTAAAATTATAATCGCCAGGCTCCGGTACAATCCTTGATAATGGCGTTAATTTAATTTAGAAATAATTCATCTGATGAAGTAATTAGAAATACTAGTAAACAATATTATTGAGAATTAAGTTCTCATAAATAAAATTTGTAAACAGTGCATTTCATGCTTGAATACTTAGGTATTTGCATCGTGTTGAGCATATTTTCACTAGAATTTTTGGTGCCGTTTCAAACTTATTACTTAGTGTACGTACGCAAATAATATTGAATGCCACACAGCAAACACACAATCAATAAGTTGTTAAAAGTCCAAAATGTGGGTCGATTTCGATCCCGTTAAATGTACTTTTAACAGCTAATTAATGATATTTTTAATTTACAATTGCACTTAATGTTCAAACATTAAACTAATAATTTAGAGTCGAAAAACTTAGGTACGCCTCTTTTTAATTCGCGTAAAACATGTAAGCATCAAAAAATAATAAAATTTACCTACTAATTTTGGAAGAACAAATCACTGGCTGGCATACTTTCGAGTATGCAATCATTGTGTTTCTACGAATAAAATTTGCTAAGCGATAAATTTTGCTAAGACATGAAATTTAATACAGACGGTTTCCTGTATGTAAAGAGAGCTCGTAATAACCAGTTTATGGCCAGTCAACAATAAGGAGTTTAGTTGGTGTCGCGTCTATTGCGTTTTCCTTTTATTGGACTTTTTTGTGCGAGGTATGGTGGAAGAAGCCGTCAGCATTGCCTGAAAATAGAGAAATCAATTGAAAAATAACGAAGCAGAAGCCTCTAAGGAGACCGGTAACGTTTTTATGGAGATGGAGGTAAGTGTTGCAAATGATTTTTTGTTAGCTTATCTAGGGTTTTTTAGTCAACTGGTAACACTTAGTTTTTATATAGCTGGAGTGATTCTGCTAGGGCTAATTCGGAATAACTCTAACATAGGTACAGTCAGTCTCAAATGGCCTAAGCGGCATTAATTCCATGCTGAGTGTAGATGTAGGTACCTTCTTTGTGATAGCTGACGCTGTCATACAACATAGGTAGGCGATTTGAAACCGATTTTGAGCCCAGAAATAAACGGACGGTATTTCCTAATAAATTTTCCATTTAAACAATTCTGTTTTTACTGTGTAGGAATAGGAATGCATAATAAATAATGAATAATATACAAACAATTAGGTATTTACAAATAGTCACACTTTGTTTCAAACTAACTAAAGAACACAATTAAAATGATTTAAATTATATCGTAATCGTTTTTGTGCACGTAAGCTTAGTTAATTCGAAACCTGTGGGAACTGATACTGTTAATAATTCACACGAGTGTTAGTAGCAAATAAATACACATCAAATACAACACTGCACGCTAAATAGATACTTAGATAAAATAACACTCAATACAGTTAAATTTATGAATTTATAATATTACCAGCCAGTCATTTGGTAGCTTTCTCGACATGCAACAAATAAAAACAAAACGATAATGAAACATACGTTCCGTTCGCGCTGCTGCAACGAGAAAATAGGATAGAGGAAGGCTTCAGACATCTGTACTTTTCGATGTAGTAGGAATATCATCGTGCAACGAAACGAACTTGTATTCTGGGTGGCTCTCAATTTTTGCTTCGATCAACTTTTGCAGAGCATCACTCTTTTCCATAATGTCATGTGATATGACTTCGCTTTCAAAATCGTCGGCGTCAACAAAACTAACTTGGTCATCAGCGATAGACTGCGCATCCTCTTTTGGTGTATCGAATGGCGTGTTTACGTCAATATAACTTTGATAATCAGTTTGTTGGTCATTTCCAGATGACCTTCTGCTATGTGATCGGGATCTGGATGACAATGATGCATTGTCGGTCTTAGATTTATCGTCACTCTTATGCCAGAATGCTAATTTGCTAGGCAGTTGTAAAAGTTTGCCAATCCCTGAGCTGTTTCCCTTAGGGATTTTGTTGGGCGATTTAGACTTGTGGCGTCTCTTTTTTTCAACTATTGGGTTAACGACTTGCAAAGTTTGATGTGAAGTAGTTTCTCTAAGAGGTTTATTTGGTAAGTTGCTCAAGATATCATTCAGGCTTTCTAGAGAAGCTGCGCCAGTTGAGGCACCCGATCCACTGCCACTCTTTAAAGTTTCAGATGCTTCTTCTGGCACTGCTTTAGGCGGTGGTGGTGCCTTACCTTTGCCATATTTACCTTTAGGTGATTTAGATTTACGTTTGCTCCTGGGAGAATCCTCTGGTGTCCCAAAAGAGGCTTCGTCGTCGCTTTCTGCGGAATCATTTTCATATGCGGATGTATCTAGGCTAGTAGAATCAGTTTTCTCATCTTTAGATGTGCATAATTGATCTTTAGACTTGTTATATTTATCTTTAGACGCATTCGTTTCCTCTTTAGATACATTAAATTCACCCTTAGCTGTATTTGTTTCATTTTTAGGTGAATTCGTTTCACCTTTAGGTAAAATGGTTTCCTGTTTAGATGTATTAGCTTCATTTTGAGGTATATTCATTTCATCTTTCGAAGAGTTAGTATTTTGTTTCTTTTTGTCGAATATTTGTTCAGTTGCAGCTTCAAGATCTGTCTTTTTAGAGCTCATGTCGTTTTGATTATTCATTGTAGTTAGAACGTTTCCTGTCTTTGATTCAGTTTCATTGTTATTCTCATCATTTGGAGTTGCAGAGGACTCCTCTGTTTTAATTGTTTGTATTTCTTGTGTGCTGTCGACGTCCTCTTCTGCGTTTTCAAATATTTCCTGAGGTTCTCTGTCTGACGAAAGTGTCTTTTCGGAATTTTCGGAATTCATATTTTCACTTTGGTCCCTCTTATTATTATTTGATTCATTAAAATTTGTACCTAGAGGATAATTTCCTAAGACTTTTATTATTCTGACTTCATCTCCTACGTATTGATATATAAAGGGAGGGTCGGTATGGGAGAGGAAAAGGTGGGATGGGAGATTGACTAAGGGGGGCATATTCGCATATTCAAAACTATCCTCGTCTTGAAGCTCCTCGATGAATACTTCGTTGTCCTTTAATTTAAATAAAAACTTAAGTCTACATCAAGTATAACAAAGAAATAATCTAGTAAATGCATAAAACAGACTTATAAAATCAAGAGAAATATTTAAGAATAAATTAAATTTGAGTAAGAATAGAAAAGAAAACATGCACACGACAAATTAAAAACATATTATAGATTCTATACTATGTAAATATCGGCAAATAATAGTAAATTACCTAAAATAATTTAAGATTATAAGATTAATTAGTCAAAGTAGGTACGATGTCTTTATATTTTGTATCGTCACACAACATTGTACCTGTAGCTAAATTAATACACAGACAGCAAGTTAACTAATGTTTAATTAAATCCCCAGCACTTATGTTATTTATATACATTTCTCCTAATTTTTATTTTTTTTCTACTTTTTAACGCAAACTTAAGTGGACACGTCACATTTCGGATAAATAGCATAAATTCAATAATATAAAAATGATGGTAGAGAGAAAAAATCTGCTCATTACCTATAAGTAGTACAGTCATCGGCAATAACATCTGACACATTTGCAATGTTATTGCCGGTGAATGTATAACGTATCATCATAATTATACATAATAATATGTAGGGATGCCAACTAGTATTAAGCACCCATTTTTTATCAATGCGATAATATTTCATAATTTTTAGAACGGCCAGAATGGAATTTAAAAACTACATTCTATATAATAGTTTAGCTAATTATCATAAATATGTATAAGGCATATAAATAATTTCTTATAAATAAGACATTATATCCAGCACCAATTCTACCCTGCGCCATTACATTACATTGAGTCGTCTTGTAACTCTTGTACAGTCAGCAACCAAGCTGTGAATACAAATACAAAGTGCCAAAATATGTATACACCTTACAGGCAATAAAGTTCTGTATTCATAGCTCCGCACTTTGGCTGTATTCATAGCTTTGTTGCTAACTGTCCTGTATATCGTCACTACTTTGAAACAATTTCAAAGTAGCGACTCACACTGCTACTCAAAAGTTGAAACGCAGTAACTCTTTATGCAGCCCATCATACATTTTGCCACAGTTACTACTTCTATATTTTTATTGACAGAAGATAGTAGTATTACAATATTTATTAATGAACTCGTGTAATATTTGAAATATATTTTAGTTGTTAGTTGGTTACAAAGACGACTCAATACACCCATTACCAACCCATCTTAATAATATTTCCAAGTAACAAATGTATATGTTAACATATATTATGGTTTATACGTTTCAAAGACATGCTCCGGTTACAATTAAGCATTAGCTTTAAATAATTTATGATTATACTAAGTTTTGAAAGTTATTTACGTTTCGGATTAATTTGACGGGAATAAAATTTAATAAAATGTATTTCAATATTTCCAAGGAGAAGAAATGGAGCGTATATTCAGCGCCATATTCAATTCATATGGTAGAACCGTAGGTATTTAGCCAGGGCCCGGAAACAGTTTTCCTTTTTAAACTTGTTGTTTTTTTTTTAATTTACCCGGGAAGGAAAAGAAATATTATTATTATTATTATTATTTAATAAGCAGGCAGGCAGTTAAAGAACTGATATAGCCTGTATCCAGTGATCATTGTGACAGTAATCATAGCCGAGTTGTAGATGTGATGTGCTTGTCTAGTCTATTTTTAAACTGATTCACATTTTGTGCTGAGACCACGTCCTCTGGGAGCTTGTTCCAAGATCTCACTACTCGATTGCTCAAAAAGTGTTTATAAGGGTTACTGTGAGATCTATCACTCTTTAGCTTTAAGAGGTGACCTCTCAAACGAATGTTGTTATTACGCTTGAACATCTCTTGAAATTCCTTGAGGTCGTAATGTCCAGTTAGTATTTTGAATGTCTCTATTAAATCCCCACGTTCTCTGCGGTCTTTTAGAGTAGTGAGCTTTAGTTCTTTTAGCCTTTCCTCATATGGCTTGTTTTTAAGTTGTCTTGGCAGTTTAGTGAAGCTACGTTGGACTTTCTCTAGCATATCAATATCTTTGGCAAAGTAGGGACTCCAGGCTTGAAAAGCGTACTCCAGTATAGGTCTGACATAAGTTTTGTATATTTTTAGCATCATATCTGGTGTCAAAGTCTTGAAAGCTTTTCTGATCAGATAAATTATACTTCTGGCTTTTTTGACGATTGTAGATATGTGCTCTTCCCATTTCAAGTTTTCGGAGATCTTAACGCCCAGGTCAGTTTGCGTTTGTACAACCGTTAGTGGATTGCCTTCCAAGTGATAAGTCAGGCGGGGATTCCTATTTCCTATATGGAGTACTGTACATTTAGCAGAGTTTAGATTGATTAACCATTCTTTAGACCAGCTTGCTATGGCATCTAGATCACTTTGTAGTTGGTTATAGTCAACAAATGGGTTAGAAAATATCTTAGTATCATCCGCAAAAGTACTAATACTGCACTTGATGCGCTGTGGAAGGTCAACTGTGTACAGTATGTAAAGCACCGGGCCTAGGACTGAACCTTGTGGTACTCCACTATTAATCCGTCTTTGCTGAGACTTGGTCAAACCAACTCTAACTTCAAAGGTTCTTTGTTGCAGGAAAGCCCTTATCCATAGTAACAGTTTCCCACGGATTCCCAAGTGTTCCAGTTTAAGAAGTAGCCTTTCTGTGGGAACTTTGTCAAATGCCTTTTCATAATCAAGATAAATTACATCCGTAGGGTCTCTGTTGTCAAAGCTTTTTGTCCAGGAAGAGAGGCAAGATAACAAGTTGGATACTGTAGATCGATGAGGGCAGAAACCATGCTGTTGGTCACCTATTACACTGTGCAGGGCAAGAAATCCTCTTATATGTTTAACTATAACTTTTTCCATAGCTTTGGATGCTACACTAGTAAGACTTATCGGCCTGTAGTTCGATGGTTCAAGCTTGTTGCCCTTTTTGTATATTGGAGTGACAGTAGCTGTTTTCCATTGCTCGGGTAAAATGCCTGTGTCATATGATGTCTGCATTATCAATGCTAATGGGCCGAGTAAGGCGTCACACTTTTGCAGTAATATAACAGGGATGTCATCTGGTCCTGGTGCAGAATCTGTTTTCATATTTTTAATGACTTGTTTAAGTTTATCTACTGAAAAGGTAACATCTGTAATGCTCTCCTGAACTCTGAGTGATGGATCTAGTTGTGGTAGCTGTCCCTGGGGTTCTATCTGAAAGACATCCTCAAATTGGTCCGCAAAGGCCTCAGCAATGTCAGGGGCACATGTTACAGTAAGTCCTTGTTTGTTGCAGACAACGCTGGGTGTGCTCACTTTCGATGCTATTTGCTGGCGAATGTAGGAGTAAAAACGCTTTGGGCCAGTTTTCAATAAGTTAGTTTCATATTTAATTCGGCACGCTTTTATACGGTTAGTTAACTTGTTATTAAGCCTTCGGTAATCTTTGTGATATTCTTCCAAACCAGTTAGCACATATTTATCCCAAAGTTCTGTTTTCTGTTTTATCATATCTCGAGTCTCTTTACAGATCCACGGCTTATCACGTACAGCAGTATTTGTTTTAGTCTGCGGCACATGTAGGGCCATGGCATTCTTCACTTCAGCAAGGAAAATATCGTATTGTGATGTGACATTCTCCACTGAGTCTATTCTGTGTGGTAACCTAGGTAATAGTGTGTCATTTATTTTGTTAAAATCTGCTTTATTGTAGTTGTATCGAAAATGTCTTGTAGCGTTAGGTATCTTTGTTTGGAACTGTATGGTAGCTTGCAGGCAGGTATGATCACTTTTACCAATAGGAGCTTGGTGGTCTACATTTGATATGAGTATATCATCATTAGTTAGTATAAGATCTAAGCAGGATGGCTGGTTGCCCTGGCGATATCTGGTGTCTTTATTTACTAGTTGATGGAAGTTGGAGTTGTTGTACCACTGCACGAAGTTGTCCTCTCTAGGTGTCAGGTATCCTGAACTTTCCACTGGCCATTTGACGCCACCGTAGTTAAAATCCCCCATTACGATTAGCAGATTAGACTCCGAAGCTTCGTTCAGCATATTAAGTAGGATATTGTCCTGATCAATTGTTGAGTCCTGTCCCCTATATATACCACACAATATGAACTTGTAGCTACCAATTTCTACGTCCAAGAATAGGCATTCCAAAGATGTATGTTTAGTGTTATACTTGCTGTTAAGTTTCGTTCTCATTGTAATATCCAGTTCATTTGCAGCATATATTGCTACTCCACCACTACGTTTTTCAGTCCGGTCATCCCTGTATAAGTCATAGCCTGGTATTTTTATCATAGAGTCGGGAATAATTGGTTTTAGCCATGTTTCTGTAATAACAATTAGGGTAGGTTTCAGATTATTTATTCTAGTCAGAAAAAGGTCGAATTTAGAAGTGACCGATTGTATGTTCGTATAGAAAATGGTAACCGTAATAATAGGAGGTAAGTTTACGCTAACTGCGGTGGCCCCGTTGTTGTTGTTGGACTTGTTGGCGGTTGGGATTGGGACATTAGGGCTATTACTGATGTGAATTATTGGTTTTTTGCCGGTCCGGTGGCTGGTTTGTCGGTCTCTACGATTGTTGGATGGCCCCTGATGTACTTGATGGTAATTCCTGTTTCACCTTCGCTTATACGCCTGTTCAATTCTTCCCTTAGATACTGTAGGTATTCTCTTTGCATGGGAGTGAGGTCTGCTTTCACAGAAGCTGGCTTTGCTAGTCTTTTTTTGTTGCTGAGCACTTCAATCGCATCCCTCTTGCTGCGTAAGATGACTTTGAGGGGGCGTGGCGAAGTGCGGCTGCTGGACTTAGCACCCAGGCGAAACGCTTTTATTCCTACACAGCTCACGTTCTTCGAAACACTGGTTATCAAAGTCGTAGTTTCTCGCATATCGTGCTCTTTTCTCTCTTCTGCGGTCTCACTCGTAGACTCAGGAATGTCATAGATGATGATGTTGTTAGCCCTATTTGATCTTTCAGTTATTTCACGAACAGCTGATTCCGTCTCCAGCATGCTTTGGCGTACCCGCAGCTTTTGCACTTCACTGGTTAGTTCATCTAGCTTTTTTAGAATCAATGGCAATTGCGTTATTGCCGATCGGCAGTCAGGACAGTAAAAAGTCATAACTCTTGTGACTGTCTTTAGTTCAAGCACTCTAACTTCCGTCGGTGACAGCCCATGGCAGTCGCTACAAAACAGATTTTTGCACATATCACAATTAACAGAAAACTTCTTTTCATTTGGTGCCTTCTGACATTTCGAACATTTCCCCTGTGCTGATACGCTAGGGCTTCCGATTTTCTTTCCAGACATTTTTTGGTAGTTTTTAGAATGTTTGCACTGGTATCACTGAATGACAATTTGAGAAAAAATAATGAGGGTAGGTTTATATATTTCGGTAGACACAAATGTCAGACACGGCTATTTAGCACTGTTTTTGTTCAGAATTCGTAGTTTTACGTGCAGATAACACTATTACAGTTTCCAACAATATTCACAAGCACAATTAAACAGTTTTCATAGGATAAAACACAGTTTTACTACACTTTTAGGTATTAAATCGCGAACGAGGTTTTACCCTGGCAAGTGAGTTTGACAGAATTCAGAAATAATTTCGATTTATTTCAAACTAGCTTTTGCCCGCGGCTTCGCTCGCGTTAGAAAGAGACAGAAAGTAGCCTATGTCACTTTCCATCCCTTCAACTATATCCACTTAAAAAATCACGTCAATTCGTCGCTCCGTTTTGCCGTGAAAGACGGACAAACAAACAGACACACACACTTTCTCATTTATAATATTAGTATGGATTAATAAATTATTGAAGGTAAGGATTCGCGTGTTTTCTATTGATATACAAACTTCGCTTAGTCGCTAATTCGTTATCGTTTCGACATTTGCATTTGTAACGTGAACGACGAATGAAGTATTGAAAAGTTACCGCACCTCGGCAACCTGCATGCGGCCTCTTGATGGCGGTGACGGCAGTTCTCGTTGTTTTGGAGCGCGCACGGGCCGCGGCGCCCACTGACCCAGTACGCGTTAGAGATGCCTAATTGTCCGCCCTGAGCTTGCCTTACAGAATTGATTGGGGTTTCTATTGGTTCTACGCCCGGAATTTGAAATTAGAACATCATAATAGCAAATGAAGTGTCATTAAAAAGTTACCGCACCTTGGCAGCCTGTGGCCTCTTGATGGCGGTGACGGCAGTTCTCGTTGTTCTGGCGCGCGCGCGCGTTAAAGATGCCTAATTGTCCGGCCTGAGCTTGCCTTACAGAATTGATAGGGATTTCTATTGGTCCTACCGCCGGAATTCGAAATTAGAACATCATATATAGCAAATGAAGTGTCATTAAAAAGTTATCGCACCTCGGCAGCCTGCGGCCTCTTGATGGCGGTGACGGCAGTTCTTGTTGTTCTGGCCGCGGCGCCCACTGACCCGGTGCGCGTTAGCGATGCGGAGTTGTCCGCGCTGGAGTATCCGGAACTTATGTCTTCGGTGGATTTGATGTGGCTGCAATAAATAACGGAATTGAAATTTCAATCAAGCCAGCTTAGCACAAACAGTTTCTACTTAGCGTGTCAAATGAACTCAGTGAAATCCACTGAGTTGTCCGTCTTTACTCGCAGCTTGCAGCTTTCGGGCGTCAATTTTTGTAAGTTGAAGTCAACCAAAACATAAAAAATGCCTCGTTACGTGATATTCAATTGCAACAACACAAAAATTATGAACAATCAAGAGCCTGAGACATATTTAAAATTACAGGCAAGAATCAACTTCAGTACAAAATTTGACACGCTCGGCCCCTATACAAATATATGAATTTTCATCACATTTGCTGTTTAAAGGTCTCATTGCGTCTACGTGTACTGAAGCATAATGTACTATTTTATTCCCAAGGGAATAATGGATTTAGTTTTAAAAATTAATACAATCCGTACAATACTTCAGACAAAGGATGTTTCAATCAGCCAAGGATTTTTGTTGCACAACCAAAATTTGACTATTAAGCTACGAAAGATATTAAACGGTATGAAAAATGCAATTTATTTATGTTTTAGAATTATTTCAGTGTGTTTTGCATTTATTTCGTAAATTTAACTCAGATAAATTTTTATAATTTACAATCTGACAATATGTTCTCGACTCGTGCTTGACCGCGTGCCAGCGCGAGGCGCCCACCGTTGCCTAGCAACGCAGAGTACAACAGATCAAAATTAATGAATGAATGAAAACAAAAGTAAACTTTTAGTTCAATTATATGATTTATATGCTTTTTTGAACCTTGCATTTGATTTATATGCAGGATTTTTGTGTTTGTTTTCGTTCAAAAAGTGTTTGTTCTCAAAAACAATGGAATTTAATGTGAATAATCTGATATAGATGAAGATACACTACTGGTCTTTGCGCCGTCATTGCGTTGAAGGCTTTGCCTTATGACTTTTTTTTGTATTTTTCTCTCAAATGTGATGAAAAACATTGTGTGTAACTCAGGAGGTAAGGATATTAAATACTCGTGTCTATATTCAATATATCAAGACACTCGTATTTAATGACCCCCTTACCTCCCTTGTTGCACAATGTACTATTGTTTCTTCTATCTAAATTAAGTTCTGTGGACATAATAAACATTATGTCTCATTCTTAAAAGTCGAAAAGTTTTCGAATATAATGACCTGATACACAGATAATCTATAGATTAACATGACTGTGTTGTTTTCGCCTGATTACGTAAAAGTATACTTTAGAAATATTTTTTGCTGTTTTTAGGTCATAATAAAATATGGTAATATTTTATTTCGGTTAATTGGACAGTACTTAATTATATGTATAAGACAAACTTTAAAAAAGGTTCAAGTAGTCTATTAAAATAAAACTGCCTTTTCGAAGACGCCATTGCATTATCGTGATATCAAATTCTAAGTGCCCGACTAAGATTCATCAGGATATATATTTTAACACAAATGGCAGCGAATATGCAAAGTCGCTTACCTAAAATCTGGTTCGTCGGCCCGTGTCCGTCCCCTGACATCGACGTCTACTTCTGAGAAATACATTTGTGTTCGGCTGTTGGACTCGGACGCGCTGCGGCGCGTGTTGTAACCGCTGCTGTAATGATAACATTGACTTTTAGTCGGTTGAAATGTTTCTGAGGAACATGGAATAAGGTTTTGACCCATTGAGAACCGCTAGTGTGGGCAAGTTGCGTTGCATTGAATGCCCACACGATTTGCAACAAGGGCGGTAAGAGCGATATTAAGAACGAGTGTTATAATTCACGACAGCCGCAAGCTGGAGTGAATTATGGACACGAGTTTCAATATCCTTACCTTTTGAGTTACACACAATGTTTTTCATCACATTTGAGAGAATAAAATCATAAGGCAAAACCTTCAACGTCGGCGCACGGCGTTGCAATCAATAGTGTAACTAAATCCATTATTTTTGATTAGGTACAAATAAACCTCGCGCACCTCACATTCGCTCAAGTCAGACAAACTAGCGCTTGCTACCTTATTGTAACACCTTGTAGCTTGCTATAGACTTGTTCTATTTATTATCTGTACCTCTTAACGACTCGTCGTATCACCCGTGGCTCGGACAGAACATCGTCGGCCTCGTCGGTCCCTCGCTCGTCGCGCACCTCGCACTCGCTCACGTCGGACAGACTGTAGCTCTTGCTACCTTATTGTAACACCTCCTTGTAGCTTGCTATAGACTTGTTCTATTTATTATCTGTACCTCTTAACGACTCGTCGTATCACCCGTGGCTCGGACAGAACATCGTCGGCCTCGTCGGTCCCTCGCTCGTCGCGCACCTCGCACTCGCTCACGTCGGACAGACTGTAGCTCTTGCTACCTTATTGTAACACCTCCTTGTAGCTTGCTATAGACTTGTTCTATTTATTATCTGTACCTCTTCACGACTCGTCGTATCACCCGCGGCTCCGACAAAACATCGTCGGCCTCGTCGGTCCCTCGCTCGTCGCGCACCTCGCACTCGCTCACGTCGGACAGACTGTAGCTCTTGCTACCTTATTGTAACACCTCCTTGTAGCTTGCTATAGACTTGTTCTATTTATTATCTGTACCTCTTAACGACTCGTCGTATCACCCGCGGCTCGGACAGAACATCGTCGGCCTCGTCGGTCCCTCGCTCGTCGCGCACCTCGCACTCGCTCACGTCGGACAGACTGTAGCTCTTGCTACCTTATTGTAACACCTCCTTGTGGCTTGCTATAGACTTGTTCTATTTATTATCTGTACCTCTTAACGACTCGTCGTATCACCCGTGGCTCGGACAGAACATCGTCGGCCACGTCGGTCCCTCGCTCGTCGCGCACCTCGCACTCGCTCAAGTCGGACAGACTGTAGCTTGCTACCTTATTGTAACACCTCCTTGTAGGTTGCTATAGACTTGTTCTATTTATTATCTGTACCTCTTAACGACTCGTCGTATCACCCGCGGCTCGGACAGAACATCGTCGGCCTCGTCGGTCCCTCGCTCGTCGCGCACCTCGCACTCGCTCACGTCGGACAGACTGTAGCTCTTGCTACCTTATTGTAACACCTCCTTGTAGCTTGCTATAGACATGTTCTATTTATTATCTGTACCTCTTAACGACTCGTCGTATCACCCGTGGCTCGGACAGAACATCGTCGGCCACGTCGGTCCCTCGCTCGTCGCGCACCTCGCACTCGCTCACGTCGGACAGACTGTAGCTCTTGCTACCTTATTGTAACACCTCCTTGTAGCTTGCTATAGACTTGTTCTATTTATTATCTGTACCTCTTAACGACTCGTCGTATCACCCGTGGCTCGGACAGAACATCGTCGGCCTCGTCGGTCCCTCGCTCGTCGCGCACCTCGCACTCGCTCACGTCGGACAGACTGTAGCTCTTGCTACCTTATTGTAACACCTCCTTGTAGCTTGCTATAGACTTGTTCTATTTATTATCTGTACCTCTTCACGACTCGTCGTATCACCCGCGGCTCCGACAAAACATCGTCGGCCTCGTCGGTCCCTCGCTCGTCGCGCACCTCGCACTCGCTCACGTCGGACAGACTGTAGCTCTTGCTACCTTATTGTAACACCTCCTTGTAGCTTGCTATAGACTTGTTCTATTTATTATCTGTACCTCTTAACGACTCGTCGTATCACCCGCGGCTCGGACAGAACATCGTCGGCCTCGTCGGTCCCTCGCTCGTCGCGCACCTCGCACTCGCTCACGTCGGACAGACTGTAGCTCTTGCTACCTTATTGTAACACCTCCTTGTGGCTTGCTATAGACTTGTTCTATTTATTATCTGTACCTCTTAACGACTCGTCGTATCACCCGTGGCTCGGACAGAACATCGTCGGCCACGTCGGTCCCTCGCTCGTCGCGCACCTCGCACTCGCTCAAGTCGGACAGACTGTAGCTTGCTACCTTATTGTAACACCTCCTTGTAGGTTGCTATAGACTTGTTCTATTTATTATCTGTACCTCTTAACGACTCGTCGTATCACCCGCGGCTCGGACAGAACATCGTCGGCCTCGTCGGTCCCTCGCTCGTCGCGCACCTCGCACTCGCTCACGTCGGACAGACTGTAGCTCTTGCTACCTTATTGTAACACCTCCTTGTAGCTTGCTATAGACATGTTCTATTTATTATCTGTACCTCTTAACGACTCGTCGTATCACCCGTGGCTCGGACAGAACATCGTCGGCCACGTCGGTCCCTCGCTCGTCGCGCACCTCGCACTCGCTCAAGTCGGACAGACTGTAGCTTGCTACCTTATTGTAACACCTCCTTGTAGGTTGCTATAGACTTGTTCTATTTATTATCTGTACCTCTTAACGACTCGTCGTATCACCCGTGGCTCGGACAGAACATCGTCGGCCACGTCGGTCCCTCGCTCGTCGCGCACCTCGCACTCGCTCAAGTCGGACAGACTGTAGCTCTTGCTACCTTATTGTAACACCTCCTTGTAGGTTGCTATAGACTTGTTCTATTTATTATCTGTACCTCTTAACGACTCGTCGTATCACCCGTGGCTCGGACAGAACATCGTCGGCCTCGTCGGTCCCTCGCTCGTCGCGCACCTCGCACTCGCTCAAGTCGGACAGACTGTAGCTTGCTACCTTATTGTAACACCTCCTTGTAGCTTGCTATAGACTTGTTCTATTTATTATCTGTACCTCTTAACGACTCGTCGTATCACCCGTGGCTCGGACAGAACATCGTCGGCCTCGTCGGTCCCTCGCTCGTCGCGCACCTCGCACTCGGTCAAGTCGGACAGACTGTAGCTCTTGCGGATTTGTTGCACTAAACCTCCACCACCCTGCGAAGATACTCATGTTAAAAATAATACAATGAAAATTGTTTTATCTTTTCGGAGAAAGTTCGTTTTGCGATAAATAAA
Source organism: Leguminivora glycinivorella (assembly GCF_023078275.1). Lineage (NCBI taxonomy): Eukaryota > Metazoa > Arthropoda > Insecta > Lepidoptera > Tortricidae > Leguminivora > Leguminivora glycinivorella. The sequence goes on along the minus strand of NC_062979.1, from coordinate 11,792,306 downwards.
ATGGTTTAAATAGAAAGTGTCTGGTCCAGATAACAGAATCTAGTTACATTGACATCATATGATTTTTTTTTATTTTATTAAATAAATAAATAAATATTATAGGACATTCTTACACAGATTGACTGAGGCCCACGGTAAGCTCAAGAAGGCTTGTGTTGTGGGTACTCAGACAACGATATATATAATATATAAATACTTATATACGTAGAAAACATCCATGACTCAGAAACAAATATCTGTGCTCATCACACAAATAAATGCCCTTACCGGGATTCGAACCCGGGACCGCGGCATAGCAGGCAGGGTCACTACCGACTGCGCCAGACCGGTCGTCAAATTGCAAATAGATTAGGCTGTTTGCTTTAAGCGTCAAATTAATTTCAACCACCAAGAGCAAATGTTTTGTTAGCAATATAAACTAAAGCCGATATGTACGTACAGAAGTAAAGAAAACTTATTAGGCGTAATTCAAAATTATGTAGTTTCTCGAATATAATATGTACATATTTAACATCAAATGAACAGTTGCACAGTACCTAATAAGTTAGTAGGTAAGTACATACTTATTGACTTTAGTTTATAAAAAACGTATAAAAACCATACTTACATTTTTGTGATCAGTATTGTACAAGGTTTTGGCAAAGCGCATGCAACCACCGTACTAAACTATTACAACAAATAAAATATGCCAAAAATAATTAATTAAGTTTAATTTAACTAATTCAGTCACTCAAATCAAGTCTAGTAGTGTACATACATTTGCGTTGATATTACGCATTAAACTAATGAATCTAGCTAAAATAAAGTCAATGTAGTATAAAAGTTAAAGTAATTATAAAAGTAAAAATCGTCTTAACAATGACATGATGCGAGGTTCTAGATCCAAACAATAAAAATTTATTAAGTTAATTGAGCATGCGCGATTTTTTTAACTAAAAGTAACAAAATGTAAAGACAGGCAACCTCAAAATTGGCAAATAATCAAATCATAATGTTTTCTATTTGTTTATCTGTGACTCTTTCGATTTTGGAGCGAAAGACAGAAGAAATTCGATGTTTGATGTGAGTCGTGACATGATGCCCGCTATCAGATATATCAGAGCAGTTGGACTGCTCAAAAACAAAACAAAACAATGAGGCGTGTTCAGAAATTTATGATCATGTTGGCCAGATGGCCCCTTCAATATATCTGATGGTGACTTTACATAACAATGGCGGAGCGTTCATAAATGCCATAAACTGCGTATTTAATTTTAATCTAATAAATAGGTAGTACTACAGACGTTTATATTACGATTCGAAAAAAATAACTGTAAAAAGCTTAAATACAATGGACACTCGATACCTACTCTCGATAATGTGTTATCAAAAATATTGTAATTTTTAATTTCACAACTCTCAGTACTAGATTCACAACACAGACATCTCTCAGCCAAATGTGATACGTAAATAACGGCATTGAAAACTTTGGCATTCATATGGTTACAAGTAGGCATTAGAAATTAACTTCCTAAACGAGTAAACTTGATATGTTACGTCAAAATTTACAATCCACTGGAAAGTTAACGTAACCCTAAACATAGCCTAAATCGTTCTACATCACAGTTGAGTTGAGCCGCGTTCAGTCAACAAGTATTTCTTTGTTTTCCTTCTCGACGGCGGTCTGACTTCTGGTCCTTCGGCCCCTGGACTTGCTTCTGGGCCTAGTTTCCTTTACGGTTTTGCGTTTTCTGGCCACGTTGCCACGGCTGCGGGCAGAGGATTGGGGCTCAAAGTCGGGGTCGTTCGGATCGGCGTCGTCGCCGGGAAAGTCGTCGTTGTCGAGTTCGACTATCTCTACGATGCCGGGCAGGCTGCGGTCGCCGGCCGGTCGGTAGTCGAGGTCGTCGTACGGCTCTCGATAGCCGTCGGGGGCGTCGCGACCCGGCAGGGCCCTGCGCTCTTGCTCGGGACTCGGCAAATTCAAGTTCTGCGTGAAGCAGCAACGGAAAGGATATCGGAATAGAACGGTGGGAGGGGGAGAATTAAAAAAAGCGTGTTAATAAAATTAAAAACAAAAAGTGAAATTAAATTAAGCGACAAGTGGTAAAACGACATCGACGTGAGTGTGAAACTGGGCATGCTTGATTACAAGTGATTGCTTGTATAAGCGCTCGCTTGCACTGGTGCTAGTGAAATGGCTTGTGAGTTCTTTACACTAAATTGCACACGACAGCCAAATATGCATGAAAAAAATCATAAGATTTTGTCGCTCGCATCGTCGTCTGGTCAATATCGTTATGCGTGTGCGTAGGTAATAACATGTTATTGCGAGTGGCAGGTTGATGTACGAAATTCCTAAGCCGCAGTGGACAATTAGCTAAGAATGGCAGGTATTTCAACGAATACTTTTTTATAAAGAACGAGGAATACGAATATTTATATTTGAATAAACGAAAGCGGTTATGTATAATATGTATATTAAACCGCATAGTTCGTTTACTTAGCCCGTGTATCAAAATTAACTGGAAATTGTATAGTAAACAACTTACCGTTTTACGAAAAAACTCAATAGCCTGTCCATGAAAGCATAGATTAGCACCGTACTTAGCAAAAGCGAGATTTATAGAGTGCCTCTAATACAAACCAGTTTGCGTGTTGTGATCAAACATGCCGTTTCCTTGTCTAAGTTTATTGACATCTACATGACAACAAACTACTAGTAAAAAACGCTAGTAAAATGGCGAACGCAGTTAAAGGGTTAAAGTCCACCGTAACCCTTGTTTAGAAGTCGGCCTAAATGAGAACTGTTGAGTGTTATCTGGAACGAGTTGTCATTTGTTTGAGTGGTAACATTTCTGACTCACACGTCTTTTTACATGATAAGAAATACGATGTAAAGGTAACTCTAAAAATCTTGAAGCCAGCTTAGTGCCTTTGAATGGTTAAATAATTGCTTTACATCCTATTATTATTGTTTAAGTTCAAGAACAGTATCTTATTGTGTGTAGTAGATTAGATGTCTTGAACGGCTACAGTTAGAAAGGTTACATACCTAACACCTATCCTAACTGTATTGGGCAATGAAGTTGATGCAGAACCAGTAATTTATATGTAGATCTTAGATCTCCAGATAATTTCACAGTATTCAGGCAGAATTATTAAAGACTTCAAAGAGAGTAATGGAAACCCCACATCTAAAATTGATGGCTAGTTGGCTACAAACAAATACACACAAGTGGCAATGTGAAAATATGTACCTATTTGTTCCTGGGTCGTGGTTGTTTTTAATACGTATTTAAGTATTTATATATGGTGGCTCTTTTAACTTATCTTGGTAGCATTTCTCTAATTACTCACAACAGTTTTCATTTAGGCAGTCATGAGTCGAAGCATGCCATTAAAGTATTACAAGCTAAGTAATGATCGCACAGGGCTGTCAACTCACCTTAATGGCAGTCTGCATAATAACTGTGGTGGCGTAGTTCACGCCCTTTGTGCCCAGGTTGAGCACTGTGTGGTAGCCCTGGTCTTTGGCCTTTGCTATGTACTCATCTATCTCCTGAAAATAAAAGATTACATGGAAATGAAATGAAATGAAATTTTTTATTCGTAACATACAGTTATAAGTCAGTAAATATGTTAATTATTTATATTTGTTACAATTTGTATTGAATTAGCTAATTTATATATTTTAATATCATATTAGCGGTAAATTGAAAAAATCTTAATAATTATAAAAGTTATTTAAGTTATTTAGCCTATATTTAAAATTTTGGGCGGATGCCGCATTTCTCACAGTGCCTGGCAATCGATTGTACACGGAAGGCCCTATGTAATATACGGATCTTTCCGTCTTCGCAAGTTTGTGCGAGATTGAACTTAGCCTGTCCTCATACTTATTACTACGTAAGCTGTATTTCTGATTCGTCCCCCTGCGCTTGAATTCGTGAATGTGTCCGTACGTGAACACGACTACTTTTACTCCTCATTCAGCTTTGATTAGTTCCCCGCATAATGTTAAGTGTAAGTTGTAAACAGTTTACGATTCGGAGTATTAAATAAGGGTTTTTTAGGTAGGTAGGTGTATGCAATCTGAATCACACAATGAAAACAAAATTAAGCTATCCTATCCTATTGCATGCAATTAAAGCTCAATCAAACAACTATCCTCAAGAGACATGAATTATCCTATTATTACTATTGAGGACTGTTTGTTGTTTATTCCATACATAACATCTGGGTCATTTATTTGTATACTTTTTCCTTAATATTATTGCAGTAGGTACGAGTAACGTACACAAAGAAGTCAGTGGCTGTTCTAAAAATAGAAAAATGTATACTATTTAGCGTCAAATGACACGATTGTGTACATTATGTCTATAATATCTCTCTAATTATTATTTCCGGTGGTGTATTACAGGTGGAGCATACAATGAATCACATTATTGCATGATAATGCTCAGCGTTTATTGTATTAATTGAACAATAAAATGAACAATAACAATATGTACATACGTTTTCAGCCAAACAGGTGTTAGCTGAGGTTTTAGTTACCATAATCACAAAGATATGATTTTGAAATGCAAACGCCATGGTATGTTAAACGTCTGACACAAAAATTGCCAAACAAATAATAAAACATTTAACACCAATTGACAAACAAATAATAAAACTAAAAAATTTTGGGGCCTAACTATTTCCCTAGTCCCTTACTTTACGTACATAGGTACTTATGTATGTAGTTTTAGGGCTCATTCAATATTTACTCGCGACCCACTGAAGGGCCTCGACTCATAGTTTCAGAACTACCCAAATTACCCAATGACATTGTGAATTGAATCTGATTTATTCTATTTTGTTCTGCAACTATAAACTCTCCTCCAGTTCGAAATATTTTTAACAGTGATAATGATAACTTGCCGAATAATCCATACTAATATTATAAATGGGAAAGTGTGTGTGTCTGTTTGTTTGTCCGTCTTTCACGGCAAAACGGAGCGACGAATTGACGTGATATTTTAAGTGGAGATAGTTGAAGGGATGGAGAGTGAAATAGGCTACTTTTTGTCTCTTTCTAACGCGAGCGAAGCCGCGGGCTAAAGCTAGTTTGAAATAATTCGGTATAATTTACCTGTTCTCGCCTGCACAACGCCGGGTGTACAAACTTCCTGTACAGAATGGAGGAGCCTTTGGTAGCAGGCGAGAGGAGCCACAGCACGAGTACTATCTTCACCTCGTAGTAGAACGGGAACCACGAGAGGAACACGTCCGTGAACGTTTCCGTGCACGTGAACAATGCGAAAACTATCCAGTACATCATCCATTTTACCTGGAAAATATACAGATATACCCCCTTATTCATAAACGTTCACTAAAGTTATCAAGCCCATAAAGTTCGTTTATCCCTTTCTATCACACCAATACGTCGGAGAGGTACAAACGAACTTTATCGGCTTGATAACTTTAGAGAAGGTTTATGAATAAGGGGGTTATTATTTCTTATGAAGAACGTTCACCTTCCTTCAAGGCGCAATCCGTTCAATCTTGCTCCACAAACATAAGATGATCTTCACAAATTATCAAGGTATATCTTTACACATTCTTTAATACATGAATCTCGAAGACCCGCGTTTCCCGTGATCTTGCAGCGGCCACGACCAGTGCCAGGTCGCCATCGTTTTTACAAAAATTGGTTCATGGTCCTTGTAATATTTTGGGCTGTGTCATGTCATACACTGGCAAAGCGTGCTTGCCTTTTTCGTATTAACAATACGAGCACACAGAAATATGTAAATATTGTATGTTTCAAAAGATGCCTGCGGAATCAGAGCTTGACAGTATAACAGGTGTAGAGACATTGTTTGTCAAACCGGTACTAAAACCATGTGCCTTCGGGAGGCAGCGAGACGCATTGAAGGAACTAGAACGTGACATGTGTTTTTAATTATTGTCACCTGCTTTTGCAGTTGACGCTTGCACCAAGTGCAAATTATTTAAGTTCACGTATTCGTTTCATATAAGCTATAATAAGCAAATATCGACTGTGTTGATGTTCCGTGTGGTTTAAGGCCATTTAAGAAGCGGATACCACCCACGCCAAATGGCTCGGAAAGAATGGTGGTAAAAACGTTTTTGTGAACACTGTTCTTAAATGTGGGTTATCACCTACTGGTAATTTTAAAGTTTTGATGAATGATGCCTTAACCACGAAATGCTTAGTCATTACAGCACAACCTTGAAGCTAAGCGCTCACTGTTTCATGTTCTTTAATATTTAGCACTAATCTACATTATTACCTGACATAGGCCGTGACAAGAACAATTTATTTTGCATTCAAATCTTAAAGTCAAAGAAGTCACTGTTTAGAATGTTGTTAACATACATAATTGATGCTACGCCGGTTAGCATTAGTATAACGGATAACAATACGCTTTAGTCTTCACATTAGCAAACAAACATCAAAGTAGCTAATGAATGAAGCTTTTACTGCTAGTTGCTCTGTTTCTGTAAATAAAAAGGGTATAGCACCGATACGGTGCGCTAATTTCCGTATGAGGGCGGTAAAGGACACGCCGGGAATCGAAGCGTTACTAACAGCTTGAGCGTACACCCGTGACAAGGCTATTAGTTGTAGAATAGGTACGCGACTGCTTTCATTGCGCATTTATTTGAATTCTACGTAATATCAATCACTGCTCCACAAATTAGGTCAAACTTATTGAATAAACAGGATTTACTTACGTATTCTTTCAAGTTCTTCGTCCGCACAGCTTTATATGAAGCGTAAGCCGGGTAGAGGGTCCCGAATACCAATCTGCAAAACGGATACAGCACCAGATAAGATATCATCCTTGGGGCGAGGAATCCGATGATAAGGGATACAATAGTAAAGTTTCCAAACGTCACACTAGGTACGCATTTGCTTAGAGCAAAGCCCAAGTTCACGAAGAATCGACGCAGGACTCGATCTCTCGGGCCGAGAGAGGAGTCATCGTCGCTTTCGACGACGTTCGGGTCGTACACGACAAGTTCACGGCCGTTTTCTAATGTGTCAGCAGCGAGACGAGCGGTGCCTTGCTCGAACTTGTTGACAATGAGTCTAACGCTGGACAGTCCGAGGCTGAGCGTCGGCGAGCGCTGGTCGTCACGGTTACCGCGCGCGCTTGCCTCCATGGAGACGGTCGAACCGCGACATTGGAACTATACACGACAACTGCACTAATTGATTACGTCTGTCCGAGTGCGTTCCCGTATGGTTTTATACTGATGCGCACTAGCATGTTGTTTTATTGATACCGAGTGCTGAAGATCTCTTGTGCCATGATTGGCGTGATGCGGAATAACTGAACCAATAGCATTTGCAATTTGGAATGCTAGTTGTTCTACATGGCCGAGAGCACGCAATGGCTACTTGGAAAAGCTTCCACTTAGTGGCTTTAGCCGTCAAATACGTTATGTCTGAATGCGCATTTATAATGATCAGTGATTTCAGTTTTTTTTCAGTCTGTCTTGTTTCTAATTAGATTTGAGTGATTTGAGCAGTATTATTATAATGATGAATATGCAAGTTTCATTAAAATAAAACCTAGAAATGAAAACTTTAATAAACATGTTTATACCTCTGACTCGACTTGAATGGGATTGTTTATTAGCGCTTAAGATATATAACGAAAAAAATTATAAAGTTTATAAAAATAACCTCTTTTTACAAAACGATAGCAATCATTTCCAAACAATTTACAAACTTTTACCTATAACTTTTTTGAACACTAAAACGTGTTAAAAATAGTTTTATATCAGAGCAACATCGTAAAACTCATAAATCTAAAACATTACTGTATCCAACCGACCAATTCCACACATTAACAACTGCAAAAGTGCACGGGCCCGTGACAATTTAACGAGAAGCTAATAATGCTGGTGCTGGACATAAACACTAAAACTCAGTCTCACAATAGTCTAGACTTACCTACAAAGGAATTTTGGCAACATTTCAATACCTACACGTGCAAGAAAATTTGATATGAAATACATCAAGATGTTTGTTAATGTGAAGCAATTAATCTAATAGACACGTTAAAAGAAACGGAAGCAAGCAATGCAGTGGCAGCTATTTCGCACATGATTGGTCGATTTGGTCGCCGGCATTTACAGTTAAGCCAATTGAAGATGGCCTCCCTGCTTCATCTGGCCCCGTACTGACATCCCCCAACCATGGAACAATACAAGCATCTTATAAGACTGGTGTAGCTAAAAATAAACAAGACAATTGCATAGCAGATGCGCGCACATTGGGCGTATAGGTGTAACAATCTAACAATCACGTATTGTCCTTTTGTAAACACTAGATTTGTTTGTATAAGTTTGCAGACTGTTTGATGCAAAGGAGAATGCAGTCTAGTCTAAGTTGGCTTTGTAACGAAATGCTATTCAAATACCCAGACAAAATTGTAAGATAAGTATCAGAGTTGCAAGACAACAACATGAAGTGACAATAATGAATTTAGGTATAACGGAAACGAGTATTTTTAAATAAGAAAGTGAGCTCGTAAATATGCGAATCCCAATCCCACGCGAATGATATCATATTTTCTTTATTTGTCCCCGAGTTCTTCAGCGAAGAGAATTTCAAGAGAACTCGAATATGTAATTGTACCCAATATAAGCTTCATTATGAGTTAAAATAAAATTCAAAACAAAACAAGAAAGAATATCGCATGGCTACGCCTTGGATCAGAAAAATTAGAACAAAAGATATTTGTTTTTTCACAATAGGTATTACCGTTCGATACGAAAATAAACGCGGAACCGGCGCCCTTCATTTCAGTTCTTCTCATTTCGATCTTATTAATATTGTTTCTTTGTGTGTTTTTTATCTTTTTATTCCTATTTATAATACATACATACGCATAAGTCTCTTCAAAGCAAGAAACAAAATCGTGAGTTTCGTATTTGCTTCCGTTTCACCGTCAGAATCAGATCAGTTGAGACTTCAATCACACTATGGTCAATAGTGGTCAATTAAAACCGGCCAAGTGCGAGTTGTACTCGCTTTGCAAGGGTTCCGTACACTACAAGAAGGGCTTAAGCGCCTCCTTTTTAGTAGGAACTTAAGTCATTTTTGCGAATAATCGATATTTTGAACAAAAACGAAACAGAAATGAGTTTATGTGTAATATTCAAGCGCTTACACAATTTCAAGAGATTTGGTAACTCCTTGCAGCGGCAGTGAGTGAAATTCGTAATTTGAGTTTTTTTCTTTTAAGTCCGACTTACGCTTTACTGTAGATTTCTAATAGGTTTTCCTGTAATCTATAGATTGAAAACTATCTCGTGTATTTTTTTGAAAATTTTACGCTTAGTAGTTTCGGAGATAAGGGGGGGGGGGGGGTCATTTTTTGCCTATTTTCTTAAATTACTTTACTAAAAATTATTAAAAAAAAAATTTTTTTTTTGAAATATACTTATGAAAAGCTCTTTCATTTGATATGTAACACAATATAGTTCTAGAAACTTTGATTTTTAATTTTCACTTTTACCCCCCAAAAGTGGCCCCTATAATTGAATTTTCTTAATTTAAATTACATGTCCGTCTTTGGGTCATTTCATATGTGTGCCAAATTTCAAGTTAATCGGTTCGGTAGTTTCGGAGAAAATTGGCTGTGACAACGGACAGACAGACACACGAGTGATCCTATAAGGGTTCCGTTTTTTCTTTTGAGGTACGGAATCCTAAAAAAAAGGAAACGTAAAGACAAGTTGCTAAATTAACGGTTTAGAGGCGATAAATAAGGTGATGATGCAAACTGCTCGCCAAATGAGGCGTAAAACGCGCCCAAGTATAAACAGTTTGATGTATTGATTTCATTTACGACTGATGTAGTAAACATGCGAGAAATTTAGAATCCGCGTTGCGATATTTTATAACTTGTCCTAATCTAATTACTATTTTGGGAGCTGACACGAGTTGCTAAATGCTAAAATACCATTTCCTGCACGGAATATCTTGAGCGCTGCATCACCTAAAATCTTGAAAAAACTGGAGAAATCTAGTTTTGAAAGTTTTTTAACTGAATCGGGTATTATAAGTTATCATGAAAACAAAATCATATTGATAGCAATGAACTTGCATATTTGAGAAGCTTAACTTCAAACTTGGAAAAATTTATTCCATCCTTCTAGGAAATATGTACCCTATTCTTATTACCCATTTCAAAATCGCAATATCTATCACATGGATTTATCAGAGTTTGAACTTTTTTAGCTGTATCACCTCTTCGCGTTGACTCATTCTCAGTATTCGCTTACTAATAATCTAGTTACGAAAATATAACTCCCCCACGATGTAGGCCGCATAGCATATGGGTCAAGAACCTCCGGTAAAGTGCATCTTAAGCGCATCTCACGCGATCCGGTTTAGCCTTTGTGCGTCGACTTGTTTACATTGTAGGGTTATCGCATTAAGATTGGAAAACCTGATTGTGGGCACTGCACGGCTAGCACATGATTGCCTCGACAGTCGACAAGCGACAAAACACCGCGACATAGAGCTCTCACGCGAACCGATAGCACATGATTTGGGCGATAAACCTCTCTCTCGCGGACAAATGTCAAAGCGAAAAATCGTTGTCGCTTGAGAGTTCCACGCGGGATACTCTCGCAATAGGCAGCATGAGTGCACTTTGGGCGACAAAATATCCCGCGTGTCAATGTCAAAACGAGAGAAACTGTCTTCGAGCCGCAAAGCTAGCGAGACGCTCTCGAGAAGCACTTTTCTGGCGATTACGAGCTATTTAATCCCAAAAATGTAAGTATTCCTTGTTTTCTTATTAATCATTGTTGTACACAATACTACAATGTTGTAGTATTGTGTACAACAATCATAAATATTATGAATATAAGTAATGAATTTTCATAATTTCAGAATGGCATATTTCCTTCTTCTAAATGAAGAGCTGAGACAGCGTAAAATTCAGCGCAAGCGTTTACGCGACGCTCATAACCCCTTCGAGCTGCCGGATCCAGAATTCCAACATTTATATAGAATTAACAAAGATATGGGCCGGTACTTGATTGGGCAGCTTGAAGGGACTTTAGGAGAGACCGCCGCTCACGGCATTCCAGTACATGTCCAGGTACGATTTCTTCAGGGTACCTAAATAATTTTTAATTATCTATCTTTGCCAAATAATGGAAGTACATATAGTATACAAATGATATAGAAATATAGAATTGCAAGTTTTCTTTGTGATTGTACTTCCACACTGGCTGTTATTAAATGTGCCACATAATGTGTACAGACAGTGTGTGAAGCACCATGTAAATTTTAAATAAAAAATATATACCAAAAATTTGATATTGTTACTATTATTAGCTATCTACAACTTGACAAGACACAAAGTAAATGTGTACAGGTACTATCATCCGTGATGTTCATGGCTGCCGGGAGTTATCAAAGAGGAGTGGGCCAAGACCACAACTTGTGCATGGGGCAGACAACTGTGTCTAAATATTTAGGCAGAGTTGTCGATGCCATTAACCAACGGTGAGTAATAACTTAAGCATGCTTAACTTGAACAAAGAATATTTACTAATACTTAAGTTACTAGTATCCCAAATTTATTTTCACTACACCAACGTAAAGGCTCTCTTTGCTATCAAAATTGCATTTTATCCACAACTCCACAAGAGTGCAAAGTAATTTCATACAAATTTTAACTTGATGTTTTAAGCTGGATGGTAGGTTTTATCTTTAAATTATGATTTTGAATCATACATTTTGAATAAATTGATGTACTTCATACAGTTTGAAGTTTTATAGTCAGTATTTTGTTCGTGGTGGTGTGGTGAAAAACATCGTGTTTAACTTTGTGGCAAAGTTTGTTTAACCTTCGTGTCTTGAAACCCTCAAGATGCCACTTTTTGAACCACTCGCTATGCTCGCGGTTCAATATTGAAATCTTTCGCTTGCTCGGGTATCAATATTGGCACGTGTGGCTAAACAACAACTTTTCCCTCATACATATTAACTATTGTAGATTGAAAAACCGGTGGATTGTTTTCCCGGGAACGGAGGCAGGAAGGCAAAATGTCTCCTCCGGATTCCGGGAAAAGTTCGGAGTCCCCGATGCACTGGGAGCAGTTGATTGCACGCATGTGGCCATTTTTCCACCACCGCGGCCACATGGCGTGCAATATATAAATCGAAAGGGAATACACACCCTCAATGTGCAGTTGGTGAGTCATATCAAAGCATAATTTATTCAATGAAAGTAAGTAGGCTTGCAAAAGAATTGAGTAAAACATCATTTTTACTTTCCTTCAGGTAGCAGACGCGAACTGCAAAATTTTAAATGTAAACGCCCAATTTCCGGGGAGAGTACATGATACCTATATCTTTCGTCAGTCGGTGGTGAGAGGGGAAATGCGTCGCCTCCACGATCAGCGCATGGGGCGTTACTTTCTTTTGGGTATGATTTTAAAAATTCTATCAATAATATTAATAAACGTTAATCTTAGAGTTGCATAATTGAATTTTAATATAAATTTGATACATACATACATACAATCAAGCCTGTCTCCCATAAAGGGGTAGGCAGAGCACATGAAACTACTAAAGCTACTGTGCCAATGCAGTGACAGGTTGCCAGCCTCTCGCCTACGCAACAATTTACCCCATATCCCACAGTCGCCTAAAAATAAATAAATTTGATATTATCTATGTATAATTACAGGAGATTCCGGCTACCCACTAGAGCCCTGGCTCATGACGCCGGTGTTGCACGCCGACCCGCACTCGCCGCAGGACCGCTACACGCGTTGGCACTGCCAGGCCCGGAACGTAGTGGAGCGCACAAATGGATACCTGAAAGGTTCTCTCCGGTGTTTGGGATTGGATAGGTGCCTCCACTACGCTCCAGAGAAAGCGTGCAGCCTCATATATGCTTGCTGCACCTTATACAATATCATGAAGTACTATGGGTAAATATTATATGAGGTACAGCGGGGCAAATACCGACTGCGGGACAATTGTAACTGGTCCATTTTTATTATTATTACACTATTAAGTTGAGTTCCACATGTATCCACTGAACACGCGTGCCATATATAACCTGGACACTCTAATGAAATGAATAATACATAATACAAACATTGTAATACATGGAAAAAATGGATCAGTTGAATTTATCCCCAGTCGAAATTGTCCCGCTGTACCTTAGCTGGTTATATGATGAATATATGAATTGATCGTACAACACAATAAAACTATTATTTATAGCTTACCAAAGATTATGACACAACTATGGTGGTCTTAGCGCTAGGAGCGATACATTTTGATTTATATGTAATGCTAATTATACGTTTTATTTTTCAGAGTGGAGTTGCAGCAAGCAGAGATAGAGCCGGTTGAAGGCCAGGACCACGACGGACCGATCGACGACGCTGCGGCCCTTATGCGGGTAGCCAATGAACGCCGAGAGAATTTAATATTAAATTATTTTTCTTAAATAAAACTTATTTCAGTTACCTACATTACCTTTTAAAACTATTGAAACGAATTACACCACGTATATATGCTTCCATGGTCTATATTAGCTATACGCGCTTAAATAAAAAAAACCTTTTATATGTTTGTTTATAATCGTCTTTATTCAAAAAACTAAATTATACAAGACAGTTTAAATGTCCCCCTAAACTTTAACAATTACTATATATTTCAACAAAACTTAACAAAATATTATTTTTATATGCTTTGCTCAACGTTCTATGATTACGGTTCGTTACAATCAAATGTTACGCAGATGTAGTGCGAAAAGGGTTATTAACTCCTTAAAACCACAGAATATATCTAGACACGCGGTAGCGTGTCAAGCCAAGTTCAAGTAACAGAACTGGCGAGCAGCACCGTGACCCCCTCATAACTCAAAAAGTATTTTACATAAACGTGTCAAATTTAACGTCCAAAAATCGTCATTTTTATCATATATATACCTATAGACATAATTTCTAATGATCTAGAATGTTCACATTTGGCATGCAGACAGGTAATTAGGTGAAAACACAGGAAAAAATCAGACATTGGTAAATTTTTACCTTTTTTGAAAAGTGATATGTTGAGTAAAAACATGTTTAGTTCAACCGGGGTTTACTAGATGGCGCTAGTAATCCTCGATTGTCCTGTCCATTAAACTAATATATAAATAACAATCAGCAATATTAATCAGCAATTCCCGTTTAGTTTGTACATTTGGACCACGTCTCCGATTTTGATAAATTTTGGTAGGCTGATAGAGTCCATGATGCTGAGCAAGATCCACTAGGTTTCCCAAAATGTCCTAGGTTGATTGTATGAAACTTTACGTTTTTAGGGTCCGTGTCCGTCCGTCCGTCCGTCCGTCCGTCCGCGGATAATCTCATTAACCGTAAGCACTAGAAAGCTGAAATTTGGTCCCAATATGTATATCAATCACGCCAACAAAGTGCAAAAATAAAAAATGGAAAAAATGTTTTATTAGGGTACCCCCCCTACATGTAAAGTGGGGGCTGATATTTTTTTTCATTCCAGCCCCAACGTGTGATATATCGTTGGATAGGTATTTAAAAATGAATAAGGGTTTACTAAGATCGTTTTTTGATAATATTAATATTTTCGGAAATAATCGCTCCTAAAGGAAAAAAAAGTGTGTCCCCCCCCCTCTAACTTTTGAACCATATGTTTAAAAAATATGAAAAAAATCAGAAAAGTAGAACTTTATAAAGACTTTCTAGGAAAATTATTTTGAACTTGATAGGTTCAGTAGTTTTTGAGAAAAATACGGAAAACTACGGAACCCTACACTGAGCGTGGCCCGACACGCTCTTGGCCGGTTTTTGTTACCGAAAATGTATAGAAATTTGGTAACAAAAAGGAAGGTTTCATACAAACTACATAGGACATTTTGGGAAACCTAGTGGATCTTGCTCAGCATCATGGACTCTATCAGCCTACCAATTTTATGAAAATCGGAGACGTGATCCAAATGTACAAACTAAACGGGAATGAGAGCCAAGTTCAATAATGCCTTGGTTGTTCACTTCAACGAAAAAAGAAGTGATATCTAAATGGGTGCCAAGTTCAATGGTCAGTCATGAAATTTATTTATAACAACATAAAATATTTTGGCATTGGTGCCGTAATAAAAGTATTTTATGTTGTTATAAATAAATGCCTGTGTGGTGACGGGTTAAGAATTTCACCACCCCCTTTCTTCCCATGGGTGTCGTAGAAGGCGACTATGGGATATGGGTTAAATTGTGGCGTAGGCGAGAGGCTGGCAACCTGTCACTGCAATGTCACAGTTTCGTTTTCTTTCAACCCCTTATTTGCCAAGAGTGGCACTGAAGCTTTAATAGTTTCATGTGTTCTGCCTACCCCTTTATGGGATACAGGCGTGATTGTATGTATGTATGTATAAATAAATTTCATGACTGACCATTGAACTTGGCAACCATTTAGATATCACTTCTTTTTTCGTTGAAGTGAACAACCAAGGCATTATTGAACTTGCCTCTCATTTCACATTTATGTTTTTGATGGGTATAATAGTACTTAAAACATTAAATTGCTGATTGGCGTCGGCTTATTTCTTTTAGCTTTCCTTCGAATGAGAATATTTCTAATCTTCTGTTCTTCAATCAATTCCTGAAACAAATTTATATAATTAAGCAATGAAATGACATTCATTTATAATAGATTTTTATAAAAAAACCAATGCTCTAAATTTATTACATTTCATTTATTTTAATTAAAAACGTAATATAATTAATAATATTTGCACTAATGTGAGAAAGTAGCACCATAGATAGAGAAATGTAATAGTACATTACATCAGAGGCCGGGAAAATGAGGATTTCCGGCCAAGTGGGTATATACGGCCGAGCGAGCGTGCGAGCGAGGCCGGATAGGGATACGAGGCCGGGAATCCGTTTTCACGCCGAGGCATGTATAGTGCTTTTCTCAAACATACAATGAAATAAAAAAAAAATGCTCTAAAGGACAATATTTTATAAAAAAAAGTTACTTTGCAGGCCTAGGCCTGAAAAATAATATGAAATCCCTTTACAGTCCTCTCGAGTTGTTGCGCCCAAAAAGCGATACTTCCCAGCCCATTTTAAGGAACGTAAAGACAATATTTCATTGCATGTTTGAGAAAATAAATTTGTTGTTCACAAAACATACCTCCAGAAGCAGCGTCTGCTGCTTTTGGCCCTGAATGTATTGAGTTGTGGGCTTCGTCGCAGCGTCCAAAGCCCTTGCCGGCCGGCGACGACGGTTGCGAACGCGCGGTGTCGTCTGCAAGGCGCCCGCAGAGGCTCCCTCCGTCTGCCTCTCAGTCGCAAACCCGGTGGCTCTCGGCGATGTTTGAGGGAGCTGTGGGACTGTCATGGGCTCCTCATTCTATGAATTAAATAATAAAGGTTTAAGCATTAAATGCTTGTAGGTAAACTTTTGTATCACCCGTAATATTACAAAAATTTTAACTGCAATCCGGAGGAAAAAATAAAATTTAATAAAATGTTCTGTCATTTATTATAAAATAGCGCCTTTTTACAATTCTTGTAATGATCTCTGCTTAAACATATGCATTATCGCAAAGTGTCTATGTTCAATGTTCTTGCTATAGCAATACAAACAAAAAAACTTTTATATTTGACTTTTTCATAAGTTTTTGAGATTTCAACTTGACTGTATTAATATACAGTATCGTACCGTTACTTAAATAAAAAATTAATATTGGGAGACCTTACAACTTAGCCTGAACTAAGCAAAGCTTGTACTATGGGTGCTAAGCGACAACATACATACTTAAATAGATAAACAAACAAACAAAAACATTGACGACCGGTCTGGCTCAGTCGGTAGTGACCCTGCCTGCTGAGCCGCGGTCCTGGGTTCGAATCCCGGTAAGGGCATTTATTTGTGTGGTGAGCACAGATATTTGTTCCTGAGTCATGGATGTTTTCTATGTATATAAGTATGTATTTATCTATTTAAGTATGTATATCGTCGCTTAGCACCCATAGTACAAGCTTTGCTTAGTTTGGGGCTAAGTTGATCTGTGTAAGGTGTCCCCAATATTTATTTATTTATTATTTATTTATTCATTACTCACTCAGGAACAAATATCTGTGCTCATCACACAAATAAATGCCTTTACCGGGATTAGAACCCCGGACCCCGGCTTAGCCGGCAGGGTCACTACCGACTGAGACGGACCAGTCGTCAAAAACCGACAACAAAATTTAAAGCTAAACAACTGTGTAAAATAGTGCTTACATCTTGCTCCCCCACACCAGTTTCGCCTTCAGCCGCCAGCCCCACCGCACACTCCCGGCCAATCAATCCGAGGATTTGGCACGAGAGTGCAGAAGGTTCTACGACCACAGCTGCGTTACCGGTTGTGGCTTTCGCCACCGGGCTCGACCGGCTTCGCCCCGGGCCTTCTTCTTGAGGTCGCGCCATGTCTATAAAAAATAAATACAAAAATATTGTGACTGAAGTCTGTTTGTTATTATTTTCAATGTTAACACAATACCAAAGAGTCAAAAAACTGCCGTTGTATTTTGTACTTACGTGCTTCCACTGGTCGACCGTTTTTACAGGCCCGACCTCGGACAACAGCCCGGCTAGCTTCTGCCATTCCCTATTGTGTTTTTCTGCACCTAACGGGCCGGTAAACTCGCCTAACGCGAACATCTGATTCGCTTCCATGTAGTCCACCATCATTTTTAGCTGAACGTTAGTACTTCGAACTCTAAAACACAATCAGTTTTTCAGGTAAAATTAACGTCAAACTTTATGCAAACAAATGATTTATTACGTTTGATATTTAACTTACAGTACTTTACGTTTTGATGCCATTTTTCTTTCAATCTTATTTGCCGGGTTACTTCAATTCAAATATTACGACAATGACGGCTTTTTTTTAGACAGTGACGTTTCCGACATAACTTGTTCTCTATCACTTTCATTTCAATACAGCTAGAAGGAGACAAAGTTATCGTGACTAGGGACGTCCCGTTTCTAAGGCTGACCATTCACTATTTATCTGTTTATTTTTTTACCGGTTCAGTGTTGCCACGAAAGAAAACTTTGTTCCATGTTTAAACGGCCACACTGGCTACGTCGCGGGCGGGATAAGCTGTCGCATGGAACTAATTTCTCAAGATGCACGTTCGTGCTGCCGGATATAGAAAAAAATGACAGGTGGAGAAATAAAAGTGGGAAGCGCGACGGCGGTCTGTCGCGGCGCGAGCTATCCCGCGGGTAATCATGTGCTAGCCGTGCTGGTGAGAGTAAGGAAACGTTAACTTTAAAGAATATTTAAATTATTTCCTTTCTTAATGGTTATTTTAAAATAGAACGATTATTATATTAGTTGTGAAACTTGTGTACGATAGGTATCTGTATGTACGGAACGATAGGCAGTCCAGTGTTTTATACTCAAAGGACATAGAGCCGAGTCGGTACGTTCATAATCATCATCATCATCATTTCAGCCATTAATCGCCCACTGCTGAGCATAGGCCTTCCTTCGTGTACGCCACTTATCCACGTTCATAATAACATTGTAATACTTTTCAGATTCAAAAAGACTTATGCGATTGCCATAAATAATTTATGACTGAATTTCCGCAACAGCAGTCTTTTTCTAATATCTGCTTGATACCTAATGGTACACTTAATAGCCTTTAGGGCAAATACCAGCTGACATGAACTGAGTGCATGGAATAATTAATGTCCCAGACAAGGGCTTTGTTCAAAGTGACTCATCGTAGAGCTTTGAAGACAATAGGAACTAATGTAGATTCGATTATTGTTTGAAGGCTATTAGTAATATTTTTCCAGGTATAGTTGTGTGTATAATATGTAATTTGCGTGTTAATGGTATCTGGAACATAATAGTTGGATAAAAATAACAAGCGTTGCGCTTTTTAGCAATAAGACCGCCGATGATTTACTATTAAAATTGCTGTAAAAGTATTTGAATTGTATTGTAACGATAAAAGCGACCCTGATAGGATTCAAGAACTGGAGAAACAGATACCTGTTGAGTATTGACAGGACAACTGGTACCTATAACTGTCACTAATTATTGGCCTTGTTACATTTAAGATGCCCATTAAAATTACATTTTATTACCTTTTACATTTCACATGGTCTTAATCAGACCCGCAGTAATCTGTTTCATATATTTAAAAACTATATAACTAAGGCCAAAACGCCGTCTAAAATTTCCAAATCCATATTAGGCAGCAACTTCCTACTGCAATAGAGTACAGCTATTGACGCACCAAATACGGCGCGTGCGCATCGCATCAGGGTCGATGTAACGTCCAGTAGAGCGTGAATTAACTAATAATCGCGCTTTGTGCCATTACGTACAATTACTGTTCATATGGATAAAGAAAATAAGGCTAAATGTCGTATTATGTGAAGGCTGGAATCGACTCCTCCGTCCTCCTAGTGTAAGTTTTTTTTTTGACGTAATGTTTATTTGTTATATCATTAAAATAGTAGAGATTTGGTAATAGTGGACTTCATAGATTTGACAGGCAACTTATAGTGTTTAACTGTTTACTCATAAAATACCTGCAGCAGACAAATTGTGATGTTTCTGTTTCAAAACATTTTAGACAAATATTCGCTACGGAAAAGACCAAGAGCCGTTGGC
Organism: Leguminivora glycinivorella; assembly: GCF_023078275.1. Lineage (NCBI taxonomy): Eukaryota > Metazoa > Arthropoda > Insecta > Lepidoptera > Tortricidae > Leguminivora > Leguminivora glycinivorella. Next base: position 11,772,609 of record NC_062979.1, on the reverse strand, counting down.
TTAAGGGAAATTTGTGTATTTAATGGATATTTAAAAATACTTGTGTTATTAAACATTATGGCATAACTCAACATAAAATAAGCACACCGTATGGCGTATATTCCTGTTTTGAGTTAGTTCGCTTGCACTTCACATCTTTGAAGTGTGCCACATCGGGTTGTGGGAGGCCCTTTGCTCTAATTACAAATATAGAACACTAAAATGTTATACATACAATGTAAACAAGTAGCTATGCAACATGAAATCAGCAATAGCTGCCCCAGCAAAGATTTTATCTTCAAAGCAAGACCTAAACACCAAGCACCGAGCAGCTCGAGGTTGTTTTAAATGTGATTTCACTTATCCGAAAATGGTCGCAACCTTGAGACCTCGGCGATTATTGTGTTGCGAAGCTCAAGGCGAAACCCAACATTTCAAAAACATACTTTACTAACGAATCACCTTTCAAACGGATAGCTAACGCGCAATCGAAGTTCGGCATTTTCCTACAAGTGCACAAAGGAGTTTTAGCTTAGATAATTAATTTCCTGATTCTAAACTTTTGTTTTGGGAAATCAAGAATGTAACAACTACAGGACATGTACATATGTTCACGGTATTGTAATTGAAAAACGGTCATGACCGGACGTCGTATGCCGGCACGATAATTGACTGTGCCATAGTTATTTTCGGGACGGTAACCTACATTAAACTAGGCACATTGGTAAATTATGACTCGTGAACCATTAAAATTACATAGTGAGCCACCGAAGCGTTATGAAACAACAAACAAAGACTGCTTTGTTACCAATTTTATTTCATTCAAATTTTGTATTGTCCTAATTTACAAAGCTATTAACTGCAAGGTTTTCGAATAAGACTTGTTCGCCAGTAATGACTTTTTGATTGTCATGTTCATGTCACTAAGAAGAGTTTGATGAAAATAAAGGTCATTCAAACGACACACATTTTAATACATTGTATTACACAAAAGTAAACAACACCTCTACGTACAATTAAATATAGATAACAACAACATGATCCTCGTAATAAATAGTTATTCTTATTTCCAGTTTCGTTCGACAAGACATTTTTTAATTAGGTCAGTATACGTCACCGCAAAACTGGACTCCGTCGAGGCTAACCCTAAAAAGGCAAGACAAGCGGCTATAAGGTCATAATTATGTCGGAGTCAAGGTGTACGACGTACGAACGAATTGAGCGCACTCGGAACAGACACTAATAACACCTACTGATAGTGAATCACAGTACGGTTAGGTTAGGTGTCAACGCACTTCACTAAGCTGCATAGAATATCGGTCGCGGCGCGGGCGCTTGCGGTGTGCGCTTGAGACTAAAGCTTCTGGTCTTCACACAACCAGGAGGCGAACGGCCGGGCTACCGAAAATAGCACCCGGCAGTGCAACGGGGTATCCCGGTGACGAATTCCGAAGCTTGCTGCACGATTTCAAGTCACTGGAGCTAGTTGACTTGACGCTCTGATTCTATTTCCAATAATAGCGTCAATGTTCGAGTACAAACTTATGTTTTCTTCATTTTACACGTACAGTTTGATTTGCTTTTCTGTTAGTCAATTTGAGCTTTTCGACAACAATAAATGGACGAGTGGTCTTGCAGAGAGCTGGTAAACGTCTAAAGGTTAAAAATGGGACTAAGAAATGAAATGTTGCCAATTTTTGGTGCTAGTGGCAGGTCTCGAAATTGAGAATGATTGGAGATATGCCAACACAGCTGAACTGCTTTAGTGTATGCATAATGTAGTAGCAATTTAGTGACACTGTGTTATGTTATGTTATGGCGCAGTATTCAAAGAAATTCATTCATTTTTTCTTAATGGATCTGAATGCAAAGTGTGTAAGATAACTAAGATACTTATTTATGCTGGGCATTAAATTAAATAGAAATAAGTCAGTCTGTTATTTATTTTTGTCTCTTTTGAAGATGGTTTATACAATACAGATAGCCTAGAAAAAGCTGTTGCTTTGTCTGCAGATACCACACTCAAGAAATTATATATCAGATGCAGGTTTCTTTAAAACCTTCACTTCATGTTCTTATTTAATTCATTTTTGAAGTTTACATGAAAGTTATTATGATATTGAAAATTTACTTTTGGTAATTTTTTTTTAAATTATAATACGAGCTAGTACCAGAATTCCCAAAAAAGGTTGACAAGGCATTCATTGCAATTTTTTGTTAATCTCTTTCAACCTATCATTTGCTAATAATGGCACTTAAATTGAGCAATTTCATGTGCTCTGCTGCATCTACCCCTTTAAGTTATAATTGTAATGATTGAATATCAAAATTCTGTAAAAAATTATTTCACCTATTATTGTTCTAAATTACCTACTATGTTCATTCAATAGTGCATTGTAGGAACAGTATGTAAGTATCAACATGCGGTGTCAAGTGTAAGTAATAATTCTATTTAAAAATAATGTCAGACAAATAATGCAACTTATATTCAGACAGACGAAAAACTGCAGGGCACTTCTGGATGAGATTAGCCCAGGACCGGGATAAGTGGCGTACATGAAGAGAGGCCTATGCTCAGCAGTGGGCGATTAATGGCTGAAATGATGATGATGATGATGATATTCAGATAGACATTGTGAAACTGTCTATGGTATATAACTATAATATGATATACAATGTGAATTGAGAATTCCTTTTTTCATTAACAACTTTAGTTGGTAAAAGCCAGTAACCAGCAGGTACAGTGAGCCGCAATATTGCATGGAGAAATCATGACGGAATTCATCAATAAATTCACCATGCACCTGTGCAGATCACTGTACCAGACTCTTAAGCACAACTTGCCTTGATGCATGCAAGTCCATATATCAGGCGCGACTTTAAGTATGGACTCGCAAGCGACACGGCAAGTTGTGCTAGAGGGGCTGGTGTGCAAATGACTAAATGAATTTCAATATTCTTGTTACTTTAGCCTTCTCATTAAAAAACTCTCCAGTTGAAGTTACATAAGAAGGTAAACAACTGCCCTAAAACATTCATGGTAAAGGTTTATAAAAACCAGGGCTCAATTTATAGCTTGTTAACAGTACACATAACAAACAATTATAGATAAATATTATGGTATTTATATGGCACAGAAATTAATTAGCTTCATCCAATAAAGGAATTGTACACAATCATGCAATCAAATAGCAGACATAAAATTGATTAGTTGACCGAATAATTAGGAACAATAAGTTTTCTGAATAAAGAAGGCCCTGACCGAACACAAAATGTATAATCATTTTATGTACTTGGTCATTATCAGGCATTTAATGCAGTACTGCTGCAGTCATTAATTCCTTGGATTAAATCCAAATATTTTTGCTAGGACAACAACTGTACAAGTATGACAACAACTCGACAAGAGGCAAATTTACTCGAAAAGCTCTATTTACTTTTCAAGTTCAATAGGTACCAATGTAAGAAATACATTTGTCTTAGTTTTACTATTACGCATTTATTGTATTGGCCACTTGCAAGAGATAATTTTATAATGACATTGTTTCAAATCTAAACGTCATTCATTATTTATTTTAGAGCCGAAGAACCGTTGTTAAATTCGATTGTAGGTTTTGATCATTAATTCATTATATTTGTTATAGATCGGGGATAGAAAATTTCTTCAGACAATAATCATTTTATACAGATCGTTGCCGAGTGAATAATCAAACAAAGGGTAGACAGATGTGTAAAATTAAAAATAAACTTGCAATACGTCACAAGGAATCAACATAATAAAATGTGCAGGTAAATTTAATTATAAAAATGTTGTACTTACATCACTAATCGGGATATTATAGACGATATCATATTAACGGCCACATATGAAAACACTCTCAAAAATCTTAAAATTTAACATGACAAACACAACCGCTCAGCAGTACGTCCGAGTCGCCATATTGAATCGAGTTGAAGTTTGAAATATGTTTTGGTCACGTGATCAATCGATATATTTGCAGCAAGTTCGAGTAGACCATAACAAAATATAAAAGAATTGATTGTTTTGTATGTTGTAATAAGCTATTCGGTTTTAAAAGTGTATATTATTTTCAATTAACTTAACTACTAATTTTTCTGCAGTTCAAATACAGTTTATACTGGATGATATATCAGAAAGGCCTGCCAACGCCATCTCAATACGAGGTGAGTAACTATAGTGATTTATTTCAGTGCCATCTATCAGTATACCGTAGAACTACAACGTAAAGAGAAACTACGTGTTGGGTGAAATTGAATTTTAGCGGGATATGTGTAAAAGCCTCATAACTTCAATGTAAAGTGTATTGATAACAGGTACCGTTCTATTTGGTCGTATTATACTTCAGTTTAGCCTGATACGACCAAATCAGGAGGCTGTCATAACCTGGCGCGGCGAGTTCGATGAGGCGGTACTTGAAATAAGTCGGCTAATAATATACGTTCCGGGCAGGCGCTTTTTTTGTTTTCCACGTAGTTTCCCTTCGCTCAACGGAGAGTGTGTCGGTTGAGCGTTCGAACGCTGTGTTTTTTGACGTTTGTGTAGTTTTAAAGTGAATAATGTGATTGTGTGGTTCGTTATGGCCTATAAATACCGTGAAGATTTAGTTGGCAAACGATTTCTGTCTGTGAGTGGAGTGACAAAAATAAATGTGAATAAAGTTTCCGAGTGGGGATGGAAAGCTGGTGTTATCAGGGCAGCATCACTCAAAGATAACAAGAATAAGGAGCTTCAGGTAGAGCCCTATGCCTTTAAATTATTATAATTAAATTTAAGAATATGTTTAATTGTTATGTTAAGTCATGATTATATATTAATCTCGGTGGTTCATGTATAATTTAATTGCTAGTCGCATATCGCATACCAGGTGAACGCAACGTCTGACAAAGATGCCCAAGTTCCTTATTCTTTCAAGGAAGGTACTTATTTCCTCTGTAGGTAGCTATTTGATAACATATGACTGTAGTCGTACGATGCTATTTGTATCTTTGATTGATAAGTTGGCATTGTACTGTAATCATAAATTGGATGAATGAGTCGTCTTCAAATAAACTTGACCTACCCATGATGGTACAGAATGGTTCTGCTATATTATTTAGGTAGGTGTCTCCTACCTATTTAGTATCAACTTACATTTGTTATGAATTATTTATCTCGTTCAAACCGGTTCGATCCTATAAACTAGTAAATTGTAATTAACGAAGAAAAACTACACGATGTTGTAATTTTACGAACCACCTACACGCTACGGATCTATACCTACGGCGAAAAGTTATTTTCCAAATTCACGTAGAATGCTAGGCATGGATGGGCATGTTGGCACATTTTGCCCTTCGATGGGGGGGACGGGCCAAGGGCGGAAGGGTGGGAGTGAGAAATAAGCTCGGGACAGTTGGAAAGGGCTCGATCGGAGCCTGGCGGCCTGGGACCTATTTACAAACCCGGGGATGATAAAGATACCTATAGATAGCAGTGAATTGAAACATAAGTCCACTATATGTACCTGTAGGAATCAAAATACCTACTTAGATGCCTTCCTTCTCATCTATTTGGTAAAATGTGTATGTAGTTATGTAGGCACTACTGATCTCCTGTAGGCCTAGCACATGATGGCCGCGGGAGTATGTCGCCGCGAGATAGATGCTACGTCTTCTTCTAACTGTATTAATGACATAAGGACGGGTAGTCTATCTCGCGGCGACATACTCCCGCGGCCATCATGTGCTAGGCCTACTGATTATTTACAAGTCTCAGAGAGCTATGACATGGCAAATAGGTTAACCATGGTATATTACTTAGGTGTTAAATGTTAGCTATCTGTCTTTTTATTTCCTATTGTATGTGCCACGATTGTCATTCGGAAAGTAAGTTTATTTGTCCAGGCAGGCAAGCAGCTTGCCTGCCTGGTGGGTTACAGCAAGTGTAAAAATATGGGTGTACACATCATACTCTAAAATATCGTCACTACTTTGAAAAAATCTCGTATCTCACGCTGCTCCTCAAAGTTAAAACGCAGTAAGTCTATATGCATTCCATACATACTTACTACAATTTTCTTTTCTTTGACAGACGAAGATACAAGTTTTTTTAAAAGTAGTAGTGAATGCTTATTGCTCGGTGTCAAACCATAGACAAAACAAACCTAGCCTAGGCCTCAAAGTAAGTTGTAAATCCGATGCTAAGTTTAGTACAACTAACTTACAAATATATCAAAACTAGCTTTTGCCCGCGGCTTCGCTCGCGTTAGGAAGAGACAAAAAGTAGCCTATGGCACTCTCCATCCCTTCAAATATCTCCAATTCTCAATCACGTCAATTCGTCGCTCCGTTTTGCCGTGAAAGACGGACAAATAAACAGACACACACACTTTCCCATTTATGATATTATGTAGTATGGACACAGTTTCCCATTTATAATATTAGTATGGATTAAAAGCTATAATAGAGATTACCTAATAAAGTTGCTAAAGTTGTTTGCATATTTCATTAATTGCGTTATTAACTCCCGGGCCTTCTCATCAATTTTCTAAAATTAAACCTCAAAAAATTAAACCTCTAAAATTAAACCTCTGTGTCCAGTTCGGATTCTCTCCTTTAAAAAAGTAACCCGTTTATCTATGACAATTTAGTCCACCGAATGCACATGGCTGGAGGTTCGACGACCCCGCTCTCACCGCGTTCGATGCACCGGCCCGACACCGGCGACGCACGGTTTCTGAACCGAATCAACGTTCGACAATCGAATTCTTAAATTAAACTTGATGAAAGGAAAGTTTCGCGATATCAACGGGTACTTAAATTGGTAGTTTTAATATGATTGCACTTGGAAATAACTCTTTTGGACACTACAAGTCTTGTATGAGCTTAAGAATCGATAAAAGAATACTGGTTCACATTAGGGAAACGTCTACCTGCCATGCTGTGGCCGCTGTGGGCTGTGGGCCTGTCTGCAATTTGAAGACAAAGAAATACTTGAGATAGCGACTTGGTGTAATAGATGCTTCACTTTGCACTGTATTTTTGTAATAAATATGTAATATACTTATATGGATACGTAAAAATATACAATAAATCGGGGCACGGTAGTCGCCAAGTCGAGCGCGAAGCGCGAAGCAAACTCTGCCGTACCATCCTTTACAGGCCCCGTAGCCGAATGGCATTTCTCCGACGCGAAACGAAAACGAAACGCGTCGAAAGGTAGTCTCGCTCTGTCGCGCCAATACGCACGAGCGATAGAGATAGATATCTACTAGCGTTTCGTTTCGTGAGCGTTTGTGCCATTCGGCTACGCACCCTGGAACCATTTCGCCGCATTTTCAGGTCCCTATTTGAGAACCTCTGGATATAAGACCAGAACGCAGACATTTTCGTCAACCAGTAAGCATAAAGAAATCGCAGTACACAAGGGTACAAAACCAGGTGCTCCATGACACCATTGCACCAATCTGTCGCTAGAACCGCTAACCTTCAACGGCCAAGTCACACAACATTAACTATAATAAATATAATAATAAAGAAATCGCAGTAAGAAACCTAAAGACTTGGCAGGACTTTGTCTAGATTTCATTACTTTTTAGAGATAAACAAGCAGCTCTATCGAGACTTGGCTAGTTTTTGGTGGGATGTTGTTTACAACTTTACACCATTTCTGTCTAGATACAATATTACTTCAAAATACGCATACATTTATATCTCAACCTTGTTAAGGTCAATATACTTCTATAATAAACACGTTTTAGTTTATAAATCTTCTCCTTTCTAACCTACTGGAACAACGCAAAAAGGTTTTAGTTTTACACACCATTGAAGACGATACTGAACAAAGAGGGCATTACGCAACCAACAACTATGCAACATCAGTTTCATGATTGTCGATATAAACCTATACTAGGTATAAAATACTAAAGGAGTAGACAGTACATACATGTACATATATGTTGCAATCGTGCGAACTAGACTTTAGGCGCAGCCTTTGCTGGACTGTAGAACTTACTTTTTAGGCATTTGGGCTATTAATTTCACCTTTGACTAAATATTTAGAGGAGGGTTCCAGGTAGATTTTTGATTGAAACTTGTATTCAACTTGCCATTGCAAAGTACATTATTTCAAACGCAGTGTAGATTTAGGGCGAATAACTCTGCTCGCTCCAAACAGTTAGATGCCTTTTGACGTTTTATTTTTCCTGAGTTTTTATGATTACTTTCTCGATCGCTCCACCTTTCACTAATGATAACGTTTTATTAGAAAAGCGTGGGAAAGTGATAGGTTCTTAGCCGATAAACATTTTTTTTAATGCATGTACTAGATATGTATCTGCCAGTTCTACCACCAATAGGAGAACCGACTAAACAAATAAAATTTCAACCATCAGACGAATTGGCATCGGTGACCAATCGTCTCCATAATACCGTTGCCAAAAGTTGTATATGTACATAGGTAGAGGTAACTATTTAATATCAATTCTTTTCTTTTCATGTTCAATACGTTCATAAACTCCCGTTTTTAACCCCCGACGGAAAAACGAAGGGGTGTTATAAGTTTGACGTGTCTGTCTGTCTGTCTGTCTGTCTGTCTGTCCGTCCGTCTCTCCGTCTGTCTCTCTGTCTGTCTGTCTGTCTGTCTGTCTGTTTCTCTGTCTGTCTGTGTGTGTGACTGTCTGTGGCATCGTAGCTCCTGAACGGATGAACCGATTTAAATTTAGTTTTTTTATCTGAAAGCTGAGTTAGTCGGGAGTGTTCTTAGCCATGTTTCATAAAAATCGGTCAACTATGTCGCAGTCGGGGGTTTTCAAAATTTTAATTTTGTTTCTCATTACATAATATATCGTACAATCACGCCTGTATCCCATAAAGGGGTAGGCAGAGCAGATGTTTTTTTTTTCCCTACGTTATTCAATTGATTGCCATATTTAAATTACAATCTGATATGTTACGACATAGTGAATCTGAATACAGTGTAATTTAAAATTATGTTCATATACCCTAACGTAACCTAATCAGGTTTTAAAAACACTTGTCAGATTAGGAGCCTTTCAGAACTACTGGCAGTTTTGTTATCTTATTAGTCTTTATGCAAATAGAACCAGCAGAAATATGATAGGTCATAAATAAATATATTTGATGTAATATTACTGTGCTAAATGTTCATCCTGTCGTCCATTTAAATACATATGATACAAGATTTAAAACATTACACTGTACATTATTTACATAAAGAAACTACATATAAATAGCAATGACAAAGATAAGACGACTTCGTTATCTAACACATGATTACAGTGGGAAAATTTTGCTGCTTACCGGATGGTTTACGTTCCGTGACAATGTTGGGCCCTGAGAATGATGTCAGAGTGCCTACCGCGAGATACGTCATTCGAAATATCGGTGTTTTTCACACTTGCAAAATATTCGAGCTTTCGTAGAGATGAAATTTTGATTCTGCGTGCGTAGCCGAATGCACAAACGCTCACGAAACGAAACGCTCGTAGCTGTCTATCTCTATCGCTCTTGCGTATTGGCGCGACAAAGCCAGACTACCTCTCGCGGCGTTTCGTTTTCATTTCGCGTCCTAGAAATGCCATTCGGCTACGGGGCCTGGTAATTCTTTCGTACGTGTACGTGGAGTCCTCAAGTATGATTGAGACAATTCAAACAATGGGCAGCCTGCCGGATATTACAAGTATCAATTTAAAATATATTACAAATATTATTAGGAATACCTTATTAAAGACAACACCCGTTTAAAGACAATTAAAATTGGAAACGAAGTGAATGAATGTTTAAACTTTCACAAATCTGAATCTGGTCTGGTCTAGACTGGTGAAATCTTAAAGGTCACTGTTATTAGGCAATTCTTAAGACAAGCTAAATAGTAGGTATTAAGTTTTTTTTAGTAATTACGTCTTGTCTCCATGTAGACATAAAAGAGTAAACGGAAATTATTGTATACTTATCACATTTAGCTATCATCTCTGAACTACTCACATTTGACTCTGTGTCTTATCTCTTGTCTAAATTAGTGGTCATTTTGGGTTTAAGTAACAATTTTAGGTATAATGTTGAGCCATGAACAGTGAAAATTTGGTGTTTTTGTGCTTTTTTTTTATGCCAATTATATATTTCTGCGGTTTTCTTGTAAACTTGGTGATTTTTGTCATTTTTGTGAAGAATCTTCGGCTTAAAGTGTTTTAAGTAGAATCAAAATGAAAATTATTTAAAGAAGAACAATTTTACCTATGGATATGAAGAAAAGAAACACCTAAAAGCGAGCACAAAACATTAAACACGAACACAACGACAAACCCGATGCGATGCGCGCCTGCACCGCTCCTCTCATTCCTCGGTTATAAATAGAAGCCATATCTTTGTACCGCGCTCTCCCGCCGTGAGTGAGAAACGCCAGATAAACTTATAAGCACTACTAATAACGTGAGCTGTGCCTGGTAACTATGAGGGGAAAATAGAAAATTCTACACCCGGGATACCAGGATGTCTGTGGAGTTCAGAGCTTTTTGCGAAATGCACAATCGATTGGTTGATATCAAGAAATTTTCCTTTTCCTTTGATGATACTAACAGATACGTATTTTTCCTAGCGACGTTCACGAAATTTGGAATTTCTTTGATACACAATTGACACGAAAATGAAGTCTTCGCACATTATTTGCTTAAAGGATGACATTATATCATTATATGTGACAGTGAAAATTTCACAATTCTGTTCTGTTTGGTATTAAAATTCGGCACATATTCGATGAAAGTATTTTCACTTTGCTTGTTGTTTCGTTCGTTTAGCGATTTCTGCAATCGTTCTTTACGAATCGCGATATCGCTGCCTCGCTGCTTGTATACCTAATCATAAATTAAATATAACAAGATCATACCATCCCATACATTAAAATGCGACCGCCTTCGAACGCGCTTACACTCCACCACACATAGATGGCGCCACAAAAAATGCCTTGTTGCCACCGATTATTTGTAGATTGGCATTAAGTGTCAATTCCGAGCCGTAAATCTATGTCAAAAGTGACACTTAACGCCATCTACAAGTATAATCGAAAGCTACAAAACATTTTTTTGTGGCGCCATCTATGTGTGGTGGAGTGTAAGCGCGGTCTTAGGCGGTCGCATTTTAATGTATGGGATGGTATGATCTTGTTATAATTAATTTATGACCTAATGCATAATTATTTATGTACCAACGCATTGACTATTGTAAGCTAATATTTGTGTATGTACTATCTGAAATCCATTATATTATTACATACTATATTATTGTATACAGACAGAAGCAAGTACATATTATTGAGCACATCAATTTTAGCAATTGGCTCCCTTGCGTCACGTTCGTCAAACGTGCCGGACTGGAGATTATTTACTTTCGCCCAATCTACCAATGGAAATACTGTGCCAACGGTTGGAAATATACGTTTGTGTTCCCAAGACACTACGCTAAGCTTCACTTGCAAATACAATATTCACAATTTTCAAGTTCATGAATGCGGAAATTGCGGAAGAAAGCGGTGAAATTGCTACCTCGGAATTAAAATGGCCGCCGCTAGAAAAAGTTGTAGAGCAATTTCATGGCACTAATGGACAAAGGGAAACGAGAAAAGTTAAAAGAAACGAAAATTAAATTAATTGCTTAAATATTATATGCCTATATCACTCTTCACACACAGATATGACCTAATCTAGAGCAAATTAACTATGTATTTCTCGTTTTCGTTCTTTGCTTCATCGAACACAACAAATATGAAACTGTTTGACTACAGGCACCTGCCGGGTGGACAAATAAATATCTGTGTAATATTTTCTCGATTCCCATGAGGTTATTTTCGTTATTAATGTATTCTGTCCTACTATTATCAACATGAAATACAACGATAATACTGTCCACATTATACATAACGCGACCACTTTACAACAGGGACAAAACATACGTTGTTTGTCATTGATATTTTATTAAAGTTCAGTCACCGACAAATTGCCTGCAAGAAAGTCAAAACCGCTAGTCTAGGCTCTAGCTAGGCGTTAGACGACAATGCCCTGGGCATTGCCCTAACTATAACAAAATCGATGGACTGACTATGTATTTAACACTGTAAAGCAGTATAGTAATTTGGCTACTAAGAAATTATCAATACAAAGTATACATGTAATAAAATAATTGAAGGATAGAGGGTCTAAAGTGATCACTGGTGCCAATGCATTACATTTCTTACGAACATTTCAATTAAAAACAAATTGTAGGTATGTTGGCTTATGTTCATTTGTACTTGGTTTTCAAACGCAGTATTTCATAATCAAAACCATAATTGGCGGTTTGCGTTGTCCTACTTATTCCTTGACTTTACTTGTAGCCAACATTTACGTAGTACCTACTTATGTTGGATTGCTTTTAGTGATTAAGGCATACGTTTGATATACGTAATTGTCTTTGATCTTCGCAAAAAGACTGTGTTTATTGTAGCAAATATAAGATGTCAATATTAACCTATGCTTTTGATCCTTTCATAGTGTCGTAATTGGAATGGTAGATCAACTCAGCTTGACAAAGCCAAAAGTAATTGATTAATCAATAAACCATTGAAGCTTAATTGAGCTAAAGGACTCGTGATCACGTAATAACAGATACCTGCTCGATTGATTGTTGTTGACTTAGTAACATGAATCATTAGTACTGATTCTTGGTCACGAATGTTATGATAAAACATAGATTGTCGTCTACACTTTCCCATGCTTATTTTTAAAATTCTTGCACATAAATTCCTGCTACTGTCTTCTACGTATGTAGGCAATAGGCGCCATGTGTACTTGAGCTAGCATCACGATTTAAAAACGTTAATTGTTATGAAAATGATGTTATTTCTAATACAATCACTGTTATTGTTAAACTGATGGATAAGGAAATTATCTGTCTGTTCATCTATTTCCACTATCTTCCAACTAGCCTCTTCCTTAGTTTCTATCTTAGTTTTGTTGGTTCCTTGCCAATTTCAATGGTAACTTTGTCATCGGTCTTTTTAGAGATAATATTATCGTTTTGCTCCGGCAAGTGGAGCGGCCTTGGAGAAAGAAGTACCTGAGAAATCTTGGCACTATTGCAATGAAGGTTAGGACTGACTGTGGTCTCTGTATCTGTACACACTTCCACGGTACTAGTACATGTAGTATAATACATATATGCATATGGGTACATCCCAAAAGTAAATAAACTACAGAAGTTCTCACAATAGGCCAGATAACGAAATATCGATGTACGATGTTTCTGATAGAGAATTGATGAGATTTTGATGAGAAAAATTGACGATCCGGTTTTTTGTGTGAATAATATTAGTCTTATGATAGTTTCTAGCATGCTCAAAAAAGGACAAACGAATACTGCCTGCCAATAGTGCCAAGAGATTAATTCAAGGGCGAATACAGAAGAGACTACAAAACATGACATCTATGACAAGCCTTGGTTCATTTAGCTTTATCTGTCATAAAAGTAACACATTAAACCCTTTAAAGTTTTGGAAACATTAAATCTCAACTGATAACCATAAATCAATAATGGCAGTATTTTATCAACATCAGTAAGAACAGTGTGTGTTTTACTCCTATCATTTAAATACACAGTACCTCTGATGAACGTCATATCACCGGAATAGACTTGCCCTTGGCAAGGCCATTTGGTACACAACATAAGTAGTCATCGTAGGCAACGTTGACGGCAACAAAAAGTTTTGTTTTCGTCTTGTTTAGATCACGACATGAAACTTATCAACCAAGATCATGACCGAAGTCACAAATTTATATAGTTTTTGGATGATTGAATAAATTATTACATTTCTATATGGACGAACATATACCAACAAAAATCGCTATGCAGTCGAAACGGTTTTAATGTTCTTTTCTAGTAGTATCTTACCTGGCTATTTTTCTACCAAATGATTGAACCCACCTTGAACCAACATTATTATAAGAAATATTCTAATAATACTGGGTTTACGCATTGTTCCGGACTCTAATCTGTTCTTGACTGGTCAAACATAATTCTCAACTATCAAATACCCTAAAACTCCAGTCAATTGTTTAAAACAAAAGCATAACCACAAACTTTCTACAAACACGAATCGAGTCGACCAACGCTATCGAGTTATCATCGAATCCAGCTGATATCACGCAAGAGTTGTGCAAGCCGAGCGTGCACAAAGATCGAGAGGGGGGACAAGTAGGTCGCCGGGGCGCGGGGGGAGCCCTTAGGCCGCTGGGCTGCTCCTCTTGTAGCCCAGTTTTCCGATTGAAAATAGAAAGTTTTCCGTGATCTTGATTTCCTTGAATCTTGTATACCTATACCTATCTCAAATTTATAATAGACAGACTCTTATGTAAAATGTTTTTTATATTTTTACACATCAACATTTCCATAAGTATTATTTGAGTAGTAGTAGTTCATTATTATTTTTTCTAACAATGTTTTGATCAAAAGCATTTTCAACAGTCAATCCAATAAATCATGGACATCATGGTAGGAATTTAGTGTAAAATCGATTAATACTCGCTAGATTTTCTCTCCGAGATTAAACGATAGTTACAAAGCAACATTGCAATGACGCTTTTTTATAATCTGACAAACTTAATTTGTCAGTTGTGAGAAAATAATGAAGAAAATTATACATTCCTTGACTATGGGAGCTAGTACTATTACAAGATAAAATTAAAAACAATATGAGTATGTTTATGTTTGAAATGAGACAGTTTCCAAGCTATAAATATATTTTTAACGAAGGGCTAAGAGCAGGTCACAAGAGGAGCAAACAGCCACTTATCAACCGCTCGGGGTCGCGCTCGCGCTACGCCACCACGCGGGGAAAGCGCTCTCTCTCCAAAAAAAAAAAACATTCTGACTGTCACTGGCCAGCTACATCTTATCTATGGGAAAGCGATTTAAAAACTCTATGCCAGACATCGAGTGAAAAGTGAATAAAAAAACTTCGATTGTGTTTACTAGCTCGGCTATCAGGCATTACGATGTTGCGCTGTAAAGTATTACCACTGCATTAAAGCAGAGAAATTGACGTTAGATTTTAT
Source organism: Leguminivora glycinivorella (assembly GCF_023078275.1). Lineage (NCBI taxonomy): Eukaryota > Metazoa > Arthropoda > Insecta > Lepidoptera > Tortricidae > Leguminivora > Leguminivora glycinivorella. Next base: position 11,757,532 of record NC_062979.1, on the reverse strand, counting down.
TAACAATGCACTTTTATTGTTCATATGGAAATTGCTGATGTAATCACTCTGATTTAATTTAAATTACCTATGAAATAAATACTTTATTGTAAGTCGACGCTTTCCTGATTTAATTGTAAAACATTTTACACTGTAGATATAAAGTAAGCAATTAATATAATATGGAACAATAATAATAACGGCGGTCAAAATTCTTATATATCTCCGTCAAGGACACATTTCACCACTAAAATATAACTAATTAACATTAATTGTATCATCATTATCGTAAATGACAACAATTTCTTTAATTACCTTGCTTTCGAAAAGAAATCCAACAAAATAACATAACGGCCAGGTAGTTAGTGAAGTGAAAACGTTTTGCGTAGGCTTTCCACCTCCCATCTGCCCTGCGACCTGTTCTAGCCAGCCGACAAACGAGTTAAACCACTAATTTGTACCAAACACACCTCTGGCACTGGCCGTGTTGTTTCGTTCAGTAATTGCAGAAAATTATTGTATCGAAACATACTTAATTTAATTTAATTTAAGTCTCCATTTTACAATTGTAATCCAGTGACGTTGAGTGTATATATGCCATACGATAAATAAATACATAAATACTTTGCAGAATCAAAATGTGCCTTGAATTGACCACAAGACCGCACTTTATGGCAATCCATGGGGGAATATGTAGTACTGGTATTCAATAGAATATAATAGAAAGAGAATAGGATGACAGAGAACTTACTAAAAAGTAAAAAATTAAAAATACTTAGACGGTATGCCATTCGAAACCTATTTTATACTTTGCATAATGAAAAATGTCTCTTGAAGGAGTGTAGACCGCGGGACGCGGGACCCAACTTTATGACGCTTGTCCCAGTGTTCAATAGAATAAGATGGGAGAAAGCTTACTGAGGATACTTATAAGAAGACAAGGAAACATCCCGGAAACAAAACATTTTTTTTTATTACTCCCAACTATAAAGACGCGTATGCCATTTGAAGGAATAACAAGCTCTATATATAACTTAGAAGCTATCTTCTTTATGTTTTCTGTTATTCCTTAGTCAGTCTCACAGTCTATTTATTTTGCGTAGGGCTACATTCAGTGACCTATTTAAGAATATAGCTGGGTCACTTGCATCCGGTTTTATCCCGGCTACCCTTTTGACATCCTTCCTCCCTACCTTTGTATTAACATAACAATCGGACGAAGCATGCTATCCAGCGAAAAAACTTTTGCGTTATTGTTTGAAATTATTTCTGAAAATCATGGTTTTTAACCTTTCCAACTATTTCGTGGCAATCCCTTCTGGTCATGTTGCACCCTGGATTACATAACTGTTCATGTAATGTCTCGACCTTTTGCTGTGCTAATTAAAATGGCAATTTTCTCCTCCGGCGCTTTCCATCAATCTGCATAAAACTTTGAATCGATTTTAAAGTCAATACTACGTAAGACGTAGGTATCCACCAAGGCCACTCGGTACTTTGCAAGTTTGCTCATTATATTGGAAAAACACTATATCAATTATGGCAAATAGAATTTGAGGCATTTACTGGAATCACTAGATTTATTATCGAGTTGAAAGACAGTAAATCACAACTTTCCCTAATATCCCTTTCCTTTTTACATGGATGCTATTGTTTAACTTATTTAATTTGATTATATAACTTATACACATGCCTGCTGGTGCTGAGAACATAATAACTTGAAGCAAATTTACAAAAAATGTTTACTTAAAATGGAATTTAAAAGGCATTATTTAGATTTTATTGGCAGTATTTAATTTATAACATCAAAGGTTCGTCGGTGGCCTCGGCCGCCCTACAACCTTCGCGGCCCCCGTGCCATCAGACTTGTTCTACTATTATATCATTGCCTTACTACTTAACTGCAATGCCGTTTTGTCTAAGTAAATGGGTCGTCTTGCACGTTTGTATACGTTGTCTTTGTGTTGACAGTCATTTAAACTTATTAATGTGTAAGGCTTTATTTACCTCTTTGATCTAAAATGTATGCTTGAGTGCCCTAGTTTCGAGGTGAAGGTGAACCTATACGGACGGTATTTTGTATAAAAAATACATGAAATAAATTTAAGTCGTCGATTCAGAGAAACCATTTACAAATTTTCGACAAAGAATCCCCCTTACGCGCTTTTTCTGTATTTATGTATCCCTATAATCAACAACAACAACATACAATCACGCCTGTATCCCATAAAGGGGTAGGCAGAACACATGAAACTACTAAAGCTTCAGTGCCACTCTTGGCAAATAAGGGGTTGAAAGAAAACGAAACTGTGACATTGCAGTGACAGGTTGCCAGCCTCTCGCCTACGCCACAATTTAACCCATATCCCATAGTCGCCTTCTACGACTACGACACCCACGGGAAGAAAGGGGGTGGTGAAATTCTTTACCCGTCACCACACAGGCTAATCCCTATAATCAATATAATTTAATCATTTCCTACATCACATGCTCCAACTTCCAAACTTTTCTTTTCATATGTACCTACTGATATCGTTTTGGTTTACAATATGGACATATTGTTAAGTTTAACGATTGAAAGCATTCTGTCAGCCAGTACTGATTACCCACAAGGGTCACACAATAAGTGGGTCATCATTACACTCGCGACCCAATCGATTTTCTGGGTCTTGTGAATACCATCGAGAAATAAAACGTTATTGTTTTCACAACTTCTTGCATTATTGCACTGCAGTGGATACTGTATCACGATACGACGAACAATTCTTTATCCCAACTGCAGTAACAGTAAAATTGGTTGTAAAAGTTAACAATACCTATAAGAAAGACTTTTAAGTCTGAGTTGAACACAATGGTGAAATAAACAATTTCAATTACTTTTGGCCGGATGTCAAAAGAGAGTGTAAAGACAAAACACGTACGTATTATGATATTTATGATACAACACTTGCGAAGTGGAATGCTGCCATACTTGCTTCGACAGACAAAGACGTCGAACCACAGCCGTGTCGTGTCATTCGTTGTTTCTTTGTTATTGTTACTTAGCAATAAAACGGAATGGTTATTGTCCAGCATAGATGGTTAGGTATAAAAATATCTTATACTATTGTCCACTTCCTAATGGTCGAGACGTCTGATTGCTTCGGTTGAAGTTTAATTGCATTTTTAATAGGTTCCGGTCAGTTCCATCCTTTCATCCTCATCCTTCTTCTCCTCCTCATGTCATCCTTTTTATAACCGTTAAATACAACCAGGATCAATTATTACTAATTGAATGAGAATATCCTACTGCACTAATGCAGAATCTCTTTTAATTGCTTCCAACGAGAAACGGGAGTTTCCACACTTTTTATAACATGCTCTTTACGAATGCCATTTTCTGATTCGTTGCTCGTCTTATCCCTCAGGGAGTGAGTTAAAAGCACTAAGTTTTTACGGCTCCACGTAGTGTAGGTGTAAATATACCGATTGGAAATAGCTCCTCCCGACTGCAGGCGACCTACATTCCCGCAATTCAATGCGTGTACGCTTATTCAATTTCCTAAAATATCATTGAACGGTTACCTGCCTTGACGATTTTGATTAATGGACTTACCATATTCTACCTATTACGTAATTCCACCGACTGGTTGTACGATTACAGTGAAAACGAATCTGATAGTGGATGTTCTAAATACTTGTCTACCTGATCATATCGATTAAATTCAAGACAGGAAATGACCAACCTAAATAAAAGTGTTATTTTTGTATCTCTGTTTACAAACTCCATGCCCTTATGATCGGAATGCTGAGTTCTCTGAATTTGTTCGTGACTCAACTGCACAGCATGACACGGCATTCTTACCTTTGATATCGTCCTAATTACCTTATTAAGTTTATTTTTTGCTTTTTTAATAAACACATTAGTTTGCAAAAAACAAAAACTGGTATTGCTAGTTATTTTACGCATTACTTATTGTATGTAAATTATTTGTAATTGAAAGTTTATTTACACGCTCTGTATCGACTGTCTCAGCTCTAATTATATAAACAGTCAAATAGAAGATTATTTTAAACACTTTGTCCGCTTTGTACATATCAATATCACTAAAACCGCCAGCAGCTTAAGACTGCCAGAATAATCCACACCGTCAATTTCTGATACTACGAGATCGTGCGACACGTGTAAGTTTAAAAACAGAGCGCGCAAAATAACTTGTAGAACTGGTCCGCTTTCTGAAGATTATAAGCTCTCAATGAGAATCTGTGTAATCCTTGTATCAAAACATAAGCCGTGTCAGTAGATGACTAGGCACAAATAGGTACCCGAGGACACAGCGTGGTTACGCATCAGCGTTCCTTCCGACCCAACAGCAGTGATGCGTATACGCGGTAAAAACTATACGAAAAAATGCGAGGCGGTAAACAATCTGACGGAAAACGATAATTTCTGTAATAATGGGGTTAGAACTTTTACGCGTAAATTTCTATACGACCCCCGGAGTGTCGTAAAGAGGTTAATGTGAATACTGGTAATTTTAACGTCGGGTCGTTGCCCTTTGCTCTGAGCAAAATGTTCAACTTAATCTATTGAAAAAATATCTAACCACCATAAAAGAGAAGTATTAGTTAGGTTCATGTTGTTGTTATATAGCTTCCAAATGTAAATGCAGTGAAGTAACTCGTACATAACTTTATAGTTCAAGATAGAATGTGACTGCAGACAGCAGCAACATGACGTGTCGTTGCCTCACTACTATACAATAAAATAACATTCGTAGTTGCAACACAAATTTACCTATTTACTACAGAAATACTTATAAACCAAACTAGTATACTGTCGCAACTCGCAAGTCGCAGCGAAACAATTAACGATTCCAGCCAAAATTACCAATGAACAATCTGTTTAACGTCCGCAGTGTTTGTTTACATGTTCCTTTCCCGCTCACTCTTTTATCATTCAGACAAAACAAAATTCCTGCACCTTTGTTTACAAATCAACTCGAAAGTGTACGATTCATGTCACAATCGTAGTAGAAGAAACGCAGCGTTGAGCAGGAAGCGGGCTGCGCACGCGACGGCCGCTAACGGACCGTGGGAGGAATTAACTGTTATTTATACTGCAGAATGAACCTGTTGCAACACTGACGAAAGTATTTCGACGACGTTTTCAATTATGTTGACAATGGCGTACCGTTCTTTTCTCTCGACTGTTAGAATAAGTTGCACTTATGTTTAAGTTTAAGCAGTACTGTTATTGACAAGATTTAATCAACATTTTCAAAGGGTAGACCTACAGCAATCCGAGTAAGACGTGTCATTCACATTGACGAATGGCTTGTTTCATATTAGATACTCCATAGATTTGTAAAATTTGCGCATCATCGTGAATTACGTGGATCTGTAGAGGTAAACATCAGGCGACGAAACGACTAAAACTACGTAGAAAATTTCTTCACTCTACTAACTACTATGTTATTCTCGTTATTAAATTTTTCCGTCATGTGTAAAAACAATGTAAAATAGATAAATTATCAAACGACTTCTTAAGACGAGTGCCTCTCAAGTTTTAGATCATAATGCCATATCATCGTAATAGTAGTCTCATGAGTTCGTAAAGTAAATTTAAACAGATGTTAAATCATTGTGTTATTTTCCGTTTCACTACAATTAACTATCGCATTGCGATTATAAATTATTCCACTCTTAATTTGTCGTGGTCACTCGTATCATAATACGTTAATTGCATTTCGCTTTCACTATTAAATACCTCATTAGTAATAATACTGTTCGCATTCGAAATATCTGTAATTCACCTGTTATAATCTCAAAGGCGTAGAAAACATTGGTTCATTGCGTCACATACAAATGGTAATATCAGCCTATTGGGCATACAATAGAAATGCAAATCACCTCGCCTATTAGGGTTTTCGGTGGCGACTTTTTGTACATCCGCCATTGCGACGATTACGTTTCTCACAATTCCAGAGTATTACTCATTGGTATTGAGTAAGTAGATGATGTTTATTGTACCATAGCCAGCCATGACCGTCGGCCTTGTGTGGTGAGCGGTTCTGGCGCTCATTTCAAAGGCTTCGTTGCGGATTTCGCAACGATGTCAGCACTTGTGTACTGGGATTTCGATTTGCTTCTAGAAAGATTCTAAATCTTCCTTTGGGAGTATTTTAAAAATTGCATCCCTATAGTTCAATGTGACTTAAGTCCTCTTAAAATGGTATATTTTCCCATTTAAAATTTAGGGCCGAAGATTGTGTTGGTGGCCATTTGGCCAAACAGATTCTGTGATCCACACAGGTTTCGTTTTTACCGAGGTGGCATTTTGCATTACTATACAGAGAACGCGTTGGGCTATAAAATTTATTTACATTACTTGATTTTATGATACGTTTACGCTATCTCTTGTTGATTATTATTCTACATATTATAATATCGATGTCATTGCCAATGCCAACGTCGATAACAATAAGCATTTATCAACTTTGTTTTTCTATTTCTTCTTTACAGTCTTTATATTTCATAATACTCTCATAACTTCAGCTTCTTCCTTCGATTCTTTTGATTTTTGATCTTGTCAGTTATTCTTAGTTTGGTCACAGTATAATAAAGAGTACTATCGTACAGTATGGCCACTCCCGCTCCCCGCTAAAAGTGCCGTCCACCCCCTCTCGGTTACCTCACAGTTACCGCCTGTCAAAAACGCGAACAGTCGACCTGTCATATCTCACTCATACAAGCATGGTACGCGTTCACCTGCACGAGCTTAGACTGTGTGCTAGGAACGCGCCTCTTTCATATATTTGATCGCCAGTGTCCGAGGTGTGGTTTGGTATCGCTATCTCAAACGTGGCAGTATTTATGACGATTAGCGATGATTCTTGTCAAGAAAAGACAAGGGATTAAAAACTAGTCTTAAGTATAAATAATAATAAATAAATAATAAATATTATAGGACATTCTTACACATATTGACTGAATCCCACGGTAAGCTCAAGAAGGCTTGCGTTGCAGGTACTCAGACAACAATATATATAATATATAAATACTTATATACATAGAAAATATCCATGACTCAGGAACAAATATCTGTGCTCATCACACAAATAAATGCCCTTACCGGGATTCGAACCCGGGACCAAGGAAGAAGGGGAAGTTGCAAGTTCACCTTAATCTGCTTCTTATAACAAGCATACTTAAGCAAAGCAACTTTCCTGCATTTTAAATTTTATTATCATGTTTTATTCTGTCTATTGTCGACATGAAACAAACAAAAGTTTTCTTTATTATAATACTTCCTGAAATGCTTTTACGTTTCAACAGTTTTATATCAGTTGTAGCTTACAAATGAACATTACGGGCCCGGTACAGCTACTGACCTTGCCCGAGCACGAACTGCATTCTGCATCCAGTCTAGCGATGTTATCGTCACTTCACTTAGTCTGTATATCAGGCATGCTTTTATTTATGGAAGCTCCTTGAAAATGTCAGAATTCACTAAAAACTTCTACAGCATGCATTTTCGTAAATATAGGTATATGCATCCGGTAAAAGGTTTTGCCCGAGACATGGCTTAGTCTTAGAAAAAAATCTGTTACACGTACCTACTTAACTTACGCACCAACTTTTTTTGGAGCGTATGGCTAAAATGAAACAGCACATTTAGCCAAATAGTATTATCATAAAAACAAGATACTTAAGCTTTTGCTCTTCAGCAAATATGTGCCTCTTGAAAGATCTGTCAATCCTGTCAGAGGCTTTAAGATGGCAGCGACCTTAATACTCTGCTGATAGCAAATATTGGTTATATCAGGTGTTAGGTTAGGTTGGTTATATCAGGTCATAACTAAATGAAAGAGCACATTTAGCCAAATAGCTTAATCATAAAAGCAAGATTACGTTGCGGAGTCGCAATACTGCCGGTGTCCTGGTCGCACGTGGAGTTGACGACCGCAATTTAGCGATGGCTACTGCAACCCGCGATAATTAAACTCGGTACTAATTAAATTGGCTCAATTACGCCGTCTCTTCACTAACGCTAAAACGTGCAATTTCGATGTTACACATAAAATTGTGGACACTAAGAACGTTTCTGTACGAGTATGAGCCATAAACTAAACGTAATCTCTATGTTCATTCTTTAGTGGGCTATAGTGTTATACTTAATTGTCTCCTAATTAAGTTCATAGGATAAACATAGTATGCTGCCATGAGTACTTATCAGGTAACTGCTAAAATATTTAGCATACCATATACCTGATTGCGTTATAATTTTCATTAAAGCTTACATTTTTGATATTGCTCTTTCTGATTATCAATTTCTCAACTCAACCTAAACATAATAAATAAACTAGTAATTAGAAGTACAATACAAGTACTTTAAAAGCAGAACTAATTAGTGAATACACTTAATCCTTATGTGTATTGCCAAACAATATCTCTAGATAAGATAAGCACTACATTCAGATCATCACGTTGAATAATATTCGTAATTCGCAGGTAACTATTTATAGAGGTATTATGCCAATCAATCCAGTTTTTTCGTCATGATCAAAGTCCAAATCAGACCAATTGCTAACGCAGATATGACGTCATGATGGAACATCTGCCATGTCAAATGTATATGTGAATACAAATAGATTAGGTAATATAATCACAAAATATTTCTTATTCTAATTGTAATCAACTAATCAGTTACCTTATCCCGAACTTGTAAACAATGTAATAATGAGCATTAGTTTGAATGAATATTTATTATGATTTAAAATTTATTTTAAAATTAGGAAAATAGCACTAAAACTGATTTATATTAGTGTCAATTTTACCTTAGATTTAAATTAATAAATAAATAATAAATTATGGTCTACACATGGTATATATATGTGTAACAGCCGAGTGTTGTCTATATTGTATTCTGTAAATTAGATTTATCCAAAAATTATCAATTCATAATTTGGGTGAATATGAGACATACATATTTTTAGTCACTGCCAATAAGGCTTACTAGAAACAAAAGAATTCATTGTTGTTTTTATTTTTCATATTGCTGATAAGTTTGTCATTGTCACTTGGTAGTTTTAATCAATGTGTTTGTTTACCTGAACTCTTTCATGCGACTGAATGTAAATTACTTTGATCTTTGTTCGACATTACCAGATAAGAGTGGTTTAAATGCCTTCGCTTTGATTTGAAAATTAAAGCTGTTTGTTATGTTTAATTTCAATTTTAAACAATTGGTGACCTTGACTTTTGATCTTGAATTTTTTAGTACATTCGTAATATTAATCAGTTATGAGCGCATTTTACGATTGTTAATAATAAGTAAAGGTACCTACTGATTTTTAATAACTGCACACATGCTGAGAAAATACACATAAACGCCTTTTCGGTCATTTAATCATCTGTTCTTATATATCTCATAATTCTGATTCGTGATTCGTCATTCTAATAGATCCTTATTAAAATATCCTACTGTATTATCTATGTATATTAATATACTTTTGAATACTGCATAACATGTGACAAGAATTTCCATTATTAGGTACCTACTATTAAATTGGCTCTGTATATAATTGCCTGCAACTTTCCTTTGTTCCCTTCTTCGCGTCCGTCACTTGTCAGATTCTTCTAGAAGCTTATTGCAGCGTCTGCACTGCGTTCGTTGTTTGTAAAGTCTATGCATTTAAACCGTCTAAAACTTTGAAATTAATCTTGTTTTATGAAACGTCTAAAACTACTTAAATTCATAACTACATAGTAGCTTAATCTGTACATGAGGTTAGCATTCTATGTGAAGTTAACTTATTCAGTAAAACGATTTTCATTTACATATAAAAAGCCTTTACATCTTTATTGACAAACGACACAGTATTTTGCCTAAGAATGACAACTAAGATATCAATAACATCTCCAGAGCTGAGTTGATTGAGAGTTTACCTATGACAGATCTCAATTCAATGCATACAAATGTTTTGTGTGAAGCACTCAACAGTATTGTTTGCCTGCGATAACAGCTGCATGTTATCGCGCCTTTGACTATAAATAATACGATCTTGCGACCGTGCCACAACAACATATCTAATGTGACGTTGTACCTAATTAACTTCAAAGACAAACACTGTAAAAGAAATACGAAGTGTAAGAAAAATACGTACTTTGGAACCATAAAGAAAAATGTATTTTTTAATAGGAGGTAGGGCATAGCGAATGATATTCCGCTTTGTGTGGTAGGGCACAGCACAGCGGATATTGTCTCGCTCGAATCTAGAGCAGAGCCCAACTGGGGTAGTACCTCCGCCTTACAGAAGACCGCAGCCAAATAGCACTAGACCCTACTCATAGTGTTGTGTTCCTGTCGGTGAGTAAGGCTGCCAGAGCTCAACGAGGGTGCGGTGTGCTGATGACGGGAGGACTTACGGAACTAACTTGTTCCGTTTATTGTCCTTTGAGTCGTCGGCAACCCGAACCCTAGAACTTGTACACTCCTTTTTACTGTGTACTTAACACAGCAAAAGGGAATGTACAAGTTTCTAATGGGGTGGCAACGCGCATGTGACACTGTTTGAGTTGCAGGCGTCCATAGGTTACGGTGACCGCTTTACATCAGGCGGGCCGTATACTTGTTTGCCACCGACGTAGTATTTAAAAAAAAAAAAAATGTATCTATCCTATAGGTACTCGTTTAGGTTGCGAGTTGCGAGTGTTGCGACTTGCGCCACACTCACTGATGCTCGGTTAGATGATGCTAATAATAATGTTATCAGCTTTAGCACATATCAAGTAAGGTAAATGATATGTATTAAATTGTCAAAACTGTGGTTCTAAATGTTTTAACCCTGTGTCGAGAGATAGTCGACAATGCAACTTGACTACAAATTTGACTGCCACAAAAATCCTTTTTGTCCTTTATATTTGTTGATTTCTAAATCTTTTAATCATCAACGAACTATATTATACTTTGGTAATACGTTTTTTTAATGACATCTGCAACGGTTACAAACTGCATTAGTTGTAGAGATAGCATTGCGTCATTCATCGTATGCATTTAGTGCAAATAGGTTACTGGTCCGAGTCGGAACCATTATTTGAAATTGAGAACACAGCAATGTCCTTGAGAAGCGTAGTGACTTGTATAAATAATTAGACCTGTAGCAAAGGTAGATCGGTAATACAAAATATGGAATAATATTCATTCTCTGCGTGTGCGTGGTGTCTAAATATTTATTTATTCAATGCTAACAAAAATTACACTTATTTACTTTACTACCACTAGCCTAAAACGCGGTTGAAGTTACGTAATGTGTAATTTAGGAATCGGCAGTCGTAATGTCGAGCATATAATAAAATAAAATTACAACTTATCCCTAAAACCTAAGGTACTGGTGCCTAAGATGGTCCACCATTCAAATTTCATACGTTTGTAAATGCGAATGAGCTTAAATTATGTGTCCATGTTCGCTCCTAGCCATCTTGATGTCAAGTTATCTTAAAACGGGTTAAATTTATAATCTCATCTCACTACTTTCTTACTTACTTGAATGTTTCATTAACTTGTTCAGACACGCATAAACAAAATGAAATAACTCAAACAAAAATGAAAAGCTACCTTTCATACTATATTAAATGCAGCTTCGCATTTGAAAATGAATGAAAGTATTCATCCATCATCCAACGAACATGCTTAACCCACGGGCTCCTTTATAAGTTAACACGTATTTTTTCTTTTATGCCTGATATTTTCCATTAGCTAAGCCAGCGTTTTCCTCATTCATTCTCCCTTGACCTTCTTTGACTGATTCAAGGCGAACGGTACTGTAAGGTTTTCTCGGAATATTTATCTCGATTGTGTCCGTTAAAATCTGTTTATTACAGCAAATTGTATATTAATTACAACGGCATACTGCTTTGTGATATGTACTACATTTTTACTATTTTTAATTTTGTTATCTTTATCAAATAACCAGGTACTAGGGTTACATTATCTCATTCTACCACATTAATAAAACATAATCTGTGTCATTGTCGTCTTATCAGGCATTCCTACGTAATATGCTGTGATTTTAATAACATGGCAAAATTCAAACCGAAATCGATCATTTTTAACATTGTGTTATATTCATCCTTCTAGTAAATCTTTGGTCCAAGTTAACAGCATCCAAAGAATAAACGGATCAGATTACACCTCGGAACTATCTATTTCCCCTAAGAACTTAACAGAAAGGTGTTTTTACATGTAAAGTAGGTAAATAAACTCTGAAACAGATACTTGTGGACGCGAAATGTAGACTTGTAGAGATTTATTTTTATTTGGAAATGTATTCTAGTATCTAGGGCGATAGATATTTTAGGTTCATCGTCTCATTTCATTCGCTATTACTTCGGCTGTTATTTAATAATGTTGCCTCTAGATGCGTAGGTACACAAGTTGGTAAATAGTAATAGTGAGTAGTAGTCCTTGGTATACAAACTGATACAACATAAAATTTACGTTGGGTCTGTATAGTAAATAGGAAATTAAATTTTACTTGAAATAGATGATTACTCAACACCGTACCTTGAGTTGCATAACGGCTTGTTTTGTTACGAAACTGTGTCAAAGTTAAAACAACTTCTAACTTTCTTTATGTTCACCAACTTTGTTAGTAGAGGTATCTTTCATAATTTAATTATCACCTTTTTTATCGATCATTACCTTTCATTTACGACAATTATCAGCAAGTTTGGCAGCTACAAGTTTAAAATGCATCTTAAAAGTCTTACTAAAAATACATTTAGTATACTTACATTTCATTAGCGCGAACCTGTTAAGCCCGTCCTTGCTAACCGTTGCGTCGCAAGTATAAATACATTGTGTATACTGTGTATAGTTTACGCGTAAACGCGGGCAACGACCCCTCGCGTGAGAGGACCTTGTATGCGTCTGTCACTTTCCTATGATTTAAATAAGACGCAAATACCTATCGCGCAGTCATCGCGCTGTGGCGCAAGTTCAGTCAGTAGTTCGAAGCACGCGATTTTTTTATTTTATTTTCAGGAATTACCTATATAAAAGCTACTTTTAAAATGCACGTGATATAGTTTCTATAATAAAAAAAAAATAACGAACAATTAATCAGGAAAATAAACGACATTAGAACGTGATCTATTTATTAGTTTGTTAAAAGAAAAATACATTTTTGAATAAAGATCTGTGAAAGCTGAGTTTCTCTTATTTGTAATTGCTTTATTTGTTTATTATAGTTTATTTTCAAGACGCAATATACGCCTACGCCTTCGGAATGCATTCCTGTTCCAATATCACATCAGGCGATGACGCTATCTATACCCGCTGTCAAAACTGCCAATAGCATAGCCACGTAGAAACCGTAGAGTAATAAACATAAAATTCTAACCAGACCTGTCCAACACCAAGTTTAACCGCTGCATTTGACTGGCAAACTTGGAACATTTGCAACAGACTAGACAGTTTCGCTTGTTTATAATGAATATTCCGAGATACACATTTATAGGTATACTTATCTGCAAGGTTGAAGTAACGTAACAGCTATTTTTACTTTCGACTTCGCGACTGCAGCCAAACCTGTCCCGTGTTGAATACTGTAGATTTAGCTATATGTTACGTCTGATTGTCTTACAAACACAAATTCACAACATCTTTAGAGTATAGAGTGTATGGATGAGTAATATTGATATAGGTCAGGCTTAAGACATCATGGTATCTTACTTAAATTTATGATTTATTTTTACTTAAAAGTAGATAATTATTAATCTTATAAGAATGACGATTAGAGTTTGCATTATCCGACGGATTTTTAATATTCGAATAATTCGGATAATACAATTTTTATTATTCGAATATTCGAATAATTCGGATAATTTCGGATAATTTATTAAATGGAACAAAATTAATGTTACAGGTGCGTATAAGCGTGGAATTTATAACGGCTGAGATAGATGAGCGCCATAATGCAAAATTTACCTACATTTTTATTTATTTTTTGCGTAAATCAGCAAACTGTAGAAATTAAAACACACCTAGCTCTCTATCTTTAGTTCTATGACTAGAATCTTGCAATCAGATAGTGAGCTGTCGATATAAGACAGTTAGTAGTAGTGATTAGTTAGGTGTTAGGTATAACGAAAAGTTTTTCTGACAACACCTTTACCTTGGAAATGGATGGTAGAGAGGATGGCTTGTGTAGAGTGGAACGTGAGACAACATCATTGGATATGATGATGGTTATAGGCGATACAGCGTTGTCATATTATCCGTTCCGATATCGGATATAGGAAGGATGTCAAAGGCAAAAATCAAAGATGGCGCCTTGAATGATTTCGAGAATGTATAGGAGTCGGTCCTTCGCTCGATCGGATCGGATACTCATCTTATCTTAAATCTGCGGGGCCCTTCCGGATACACTTCGACCCATCGGGATCTTTTGTGCAATTACCCCCTTAGATCTTAAGATCCTTCAGCTATTCAGGAGCTTCTCGACCATCTCCACGTATCGGATGATGAGGCTCATGGGTAGCTCTCTGATGTCCTTTGGTACTAGGTAGCCTGCTCCAAAGTTCTTCATTCTTTGTCTGGCGAGGGCGGGACATTCACACATTAGATGTCTGACGGTCTCTTCCTCTTCGCCGCACATGCGACAATCTGTGTAGTCAGCGTGTCCCATCTTGGCCAACATTCCTTTGATCCCGTAATGGCCTGTGAACACCCCCGTTATAATTTGGAGTTGTCTTTTGCCTAGCTTTCCTAGCTTTTTGCTCCATCCAGATTCTACCCTCCGCATAAAGAGCTTTGAATGCTTCAGACCTACCAGGGCATCCCACTCTTTTTGGTCATTAGCCTTTGTATGGTCCTTCATAGCCGTTTTAATGGTTCCTTGTGACGTTGTCTTCAGACCTGGCCTTGGCAAGTTCATCAGCATTTTCATTGCCAATGAAGCTTTCGTGCCCCGGTATCCATACCAGTTGCATCTTGTTTTGCCTTCCAAGCTTGTTAAGAGCTTGGATGCCGTTTAATACCAGTCAAGAGTCACCTCTGGGCGATGTGAAGGCTTTGAGTGCCGCCTGACTGTCGCTGAGTATATAGATATTCTTTCCTTGGGTTTGTCTAACTATATTCTTATGTACACAGGTAATTATTGCGTATGTCTCGGCTTAAAAGACAGTGGCATAATTGCCCATGCTGATGCTACCACTGTAGTCACTAGTCATTTGCATAAATGCCTACGCCCATACCAGATGCCATCTTGGACCGGATCGGATACTTAATATAAAAAGTTGAAAACTCTTTTCGTAGGCTCTAAACAAAAGCGTCCTGGTTAGGGTCTTAGAACAGGAATAAGCAACTGAGCATAGGTACTCCTTTAAAACAGAATAACCAAAAAAAAGAGAAGACCAATTAGTCGAAGATACTTCCTATCCAGGTGTGGATCATTTTAGACCTTAGTTGCACAGTGGCTGGTACCAAAGTACCAATGGAAGGGGAGAGGCGATAAATAAGTATTGTACCACCAACATAAAATATACAAGACATAAAATTTAAAAAAATGAAGAAGGAGGAGGTACAAAGGCGAACTTATTTAAATATTCAAATCCAAAACGCCTCAAATTGCTCGGCAGCAATTTGATGGGTTTTAGTTTGATATAGCTGATCAGTAGATCGACTAAGATTTCAAAGTATAAGTAGTAATTAGACCGATTTTTGTGTATGAATGTAACTAAGGACTTAAAAGGAAAATGCCTTATATTTCTTAGTGAAGTGGAGGGAATTCTGGCGTACTAAATTGCCATAGAACTGATAACAGCTAAATTCGGAGTGAGGCGCTAAATTTCAATTTCAAAAAAACAAGGGACCAGGAAATCTAGGTATAAATCTCCCTTATTAAGTACGGTTTTACAGATAACTTCACGTTAGCTATTAGCAGTAATGAAAGTAGGTTGGGGTAACGTTTTCATATTAAAAAATAATACTTGAACGTTTTTCTGTTTTTTTAAATCATCCAATTAATCGAATATTTGATAAGAACTGAGTGCGTGGGGTGAGGCATTCTGCTTACTCCTTGTCCACGAATGCTTTCTTTGTTTTGTAAATATTAGTTTGATTTTGAAGATAAATAGGTGTTGACTTGTTAGCAATAACATTGTCCGTATTAAGAATTGATCGAAATTGGTTTCAGTGACGTCTATCTATTAAATATATTACTTATAAATAAAAAATAATGTTTATAGAAATTATCCGTTTATCCGGATAATTTCACTTGGATTATTCGAATATTTTCGGATAAAAATATTGGCGGATATTCGAATAATTCGGATATTCGAATATCCGGATTGCAAACCCTAATGACGATGTTCAACTTTAATTGCAAAGTTCCGCAAAATTCGAATAATGTTTTAATTTTGGTGACGAAATTGTGCTGGTTCGATAATTCATATTCGTTAAAAAATTTAAAAATACTCATTAACTCAAATTCTTCTCGAGGGTCAATTAGAATATTCAGGTCATCGCATTCCCCGTGGCACGAAAGAGATAAAATACTTACAGAATCCCTCGGTTCGCCAAGAAAGCATTACCATGCAACCCCATTTTAAACCTACGGTTGCAAACGAGGGCTTTCAGAACTAGGTCAAAACGTACAGAGGGCGAGACGAGACGTGCTTGGGGCGACATAGGGCCGAATTTGGAACCGAATTTAATGCTCAAAGGTCTGCCAAATGGGTATCGATCTGCTAGTAGCTTTTGGTGCTATATAAAGCAGGCTTGATGTAACCAAAACATTCGTGTGTGTTGGTAATTAATGCATTTGACATTTCATTAAAAAAATATTGCAGACATAAAATGGGAGGTGTATTTATTTTCGATGCGGTCATGCGGTGATTACGCTATAAAATAGGAGATGTTTTACGATAGCGTTATTTTGGGTATAATAAGTTTTCATGAATGTTTATGATTGCGATTAGGTATCAGATAAGTACCGGAAAAGTAGCATTTTCATTGTAAAAGTTATCATCATATTTTTATCTTAGGAATTGAACATATATTACAATATGTAAAATAAATAAATAAATATTATAGGACATTCTTACACAGATTGACTGAGGCCCACGGTAAGCTCAAGAAGGCTTGTGTTGTGGGTACTCAGACAACGATATATATAATATATAAATGCTTATATACATAGAAAACATCCATGACTCAGGAACAAATATCTGTGCTCGTCACACAAATAAACGCCCTTACCGGGATTCAAACCCGTATGTTATTTTGTGCAGGACAGTTGCGTAACATAGTATATTGCCTTAAATTTAAATTTAAATCTTATTTCTGTATTATCTATATAATGTTTATGAAATAAAACTATGGAAACGGATTAAATCGCGTATAATGAATTTAAAATACATCCCGACGTTTCGAACTCTTTACAGCGTTCGTGGTCAACGGGTGACTGAGGAAAAATTAAAATGTGCAAAAGCTACCCACTTACAAGAAATATTAACGAACCATGACCACAAATAATCTAGATTTCTAAGGCAGGTTCACACACTATTAATAAAGCTAGTTATACAATATTCAAAAAATTTTTACCATTACTCTGTTAAAAAATAATTAACCAATTAATCTACACAAAATTGACAAAGAAACAAACTGCAAATGTCCAACACCATACAACACAAATGCCTCACAGCCTTCGTCGTGCTTGTTCCATTATCAGATGTACTACTGGATCCCAAGCCGGTGGTAAAGTAAAGCCATCCTCTCTATTAAAGTTTGGATATTTCTTGATCTCAATGGCCTCTCGCAACATTCTGGGTATATATCGCTTCTCCTTAGCGAGAACCAGAGGCTTGTCAAACTTTATAGCATGATTGACTTTATCCATGACATGTTCAGAGACTGCAGACCTTTGCCGACGGTGCTTGACATCCGCTATGTGTTCCTTCACCCGTGTGGAAATGCTTCGTTTCGTCTGTCCCACATATGACAGGCCGCACTCACAGTCTAGCCTGTACACTCCCGCGCTTTGTAGAGGAGTTTGACATTTCACAGGCCTCAGGAGTTGGGACATCTTCTTCATAGGCTTGAAATAAGTTTTAATAGAATATTATATATTATATTATAAATTCTATATTCTGATATTTTAAATTCATTATACGCGATTTAATCCGTTTCCATAGTTTTATTTCATGAGTAACTATCGCGGTAACCGAAGACAATATTATATAATGTTTGTTCGTTTTATTTTGGTGGCACAGTAAAGTGTTACTTACCTACTAATATCGAAGTGACTTAAAATTCAGATACTACAAGTGTGTGGATAATTGGATAGTTACATTTACATTTGTTTGAGCCCTTTGAGCTAGACGCAAGATAAAACTTTGTTTTGATCTGAGCAGACACGTAGTAGGTATAGTCGACAAATTGTATGCAAGACGTGTGTTCTGTACAGGTGTTTGTCTGATTGCTTATTATTTAAATCCATACTGTCATCACACTAATACCATAGTCTCACCAAGTCACCACAGAATAATGTCTCACATAGAATTTAACCTACATTCTTTACCTAAGCACTATTTAGCTCGTAATAATACCACAATTTTCAAAACCATGTTAACCATGCTATTATGAATAAATATATGAATATGAATATGAATATGAACACGTGACTAAAAAGGGGACCATA
This sequence comes from Leguminivora glycinivorella, assembly GCF_023078275.1. NCBI lineage: Eukaryota > Metazoa > Arthropoda > Insecta > Lepidoptera > Tortricidae > Leguminivora > Leguminivora glycinivorella. The sequence continues at coordinate 11,738,867 of NC_062979.1, read as the reverse complement.
ACGAAGTTACCGTGACCCGTCTTAAAGAACTGTCCTTTTCTACTGCTGTATTACTTACCTTTTTTTGTATCACCTAGTCTTCTCTTCAACGCGTCTCGTTGAACTATGTTGTTGAAGTATGTATTTATTTAGTGCGTGATGCCACAGAGCCCTTCTAACTTATAACTGTATTTTTCTGATGTCGTAATAGGCCCTCTCATAAAGTTTCTATTCATCGAAAATGTGTTGAATGCATTTTAAACAGCAGTTTCCTACCTTTATTGAATTATGTATGGCTGCATAACGGTTAGAATGTTTTTATCATAATTTATTTGCATGTTTAGTTCTAATTTACAACCACTGCGGGGATCAATAGAATTTCGCCAGTATGACGTGACACTATATGACGAAATTGACGAAAGTAAGAGTTTTACAAGTGCGGCGTTCACATAATTATCACAATGTACTTGAAGTTGAATGCACAATTTATTTCACTGCTGTTTACTTTCCCCCTATTTATACTCTCGAGTATAGTAATGTGGATGCAGATGGCAAGAAACGTTCGCGCGTGCGTTGACCGAGCTGCGCACGAGTCTACATCTACACATCAAATCTGTTCCCCATTCCTGGTAATTCATCGAATTGCTGGCATCGCGCAGGGTAATCGAGTTCTAGGGCTAACCAGTATACTGATTTTGTATCTCCATGTAAAGTGATGGTCAGGGAGCGTACTTTTCATGCCATTGACATTAATCTGACGTCACGCTCCGTATAGGATGATCCCAAATAGTTTTATTGTAAATTATTAATCATTAGTCGTCAATTATTTTAATCATATACAAATTACTTCAAATACAGTAGTCCATTTACATGTGGCATAAATAATACCTACTTGAAATGTGAAACGTGAATAAAATTATTTGATTTGTTTTTATAAATAAATTTAATTAAATAGTATTGTTAACAACACATTACAATAAATACGTAGAAAAGAGAATTTCTCTCTAACGTAAAGCACACCATCCTTCTTGCATTCATTACCATGCAAAGAAATTCATAACTTAAAATGATTGATGACTAATGATTAATAATTAACAATAAAACAATTTGTGATCACCCTATATGGAGCGTGACGTCAAATTGATGTCATCGGCACGAAAAGTACGCTCCCTGGTGATGGTTCTTAATCTTATGCTGGTTTTACTAAGGTCTACTTACTCTCTAGTGTTTGGCAGTTGAGGTAATCGACACTTCCAATACGGTAGTACGGTATCAGAACTATTCAGTTTTGATTGATCAGAATTCAATACAAGTGCATAATAAGCGGACGTCAGTGCTGATGCCGTACTGTGATTATTTGGCTTGGCTTGTTAATAGCGTGTTTAGTCGCAGATTTGTTAGAATTCTAATACGAAAATGAGGCAGGTGATTTATTATATGTATAATGTATAAAGTGATGTATTTGCAAGGTAATGTATATTGAGTCAAAATTAACTGAAACTATAGGGTCGAAGGTGTGGATGCGATTTTCGCATATCTAGTTACTTGAAATTGTGATTATTGTGAAAAACTGTCTGCGAAAAGTGAGATAAAATCACTATTAAGATGCTCTTATTGCTAAGGTAAAGAGCTATGTATTATTTTACGCATCTTTTGTTTCGTTCAATATTGTATTTAACCGTGTCCAAAGTTGTATATAAAACACTTTACCTAGTACATGTTTGGAACTTTGGATCTCTGTGACGTCTAGTGAAATTAGACCAAATCTGTACACCTTTGCCCTTCAATTAGTTCTTTATATATTCTTTGTAACCTACGTACAAGATAAAAGCACCAGTCTGGGATTTTCTGACAGCCAGACACAATCTATCAAACTTTACGAAACTGAGCTGAAGCTCAACAATCCATACAAGTACCAACAATGTATAGCATTTCACTCCATCATTCATTCAGTTAGTAGTAACTAGTTACTCAAAGTAATTCACGAATTTCACCTCATATTGCCAATAAAGAACATAGTTAAATATTGCTTTTGGTAGCTCACCAGTGAGAAGTCATCATAATACTCCTGTCCTTTTAAATAAACGATTAAGTCCCGTTTGCAATTTTAAATCTGTGTCAAAATCGTGAAAGTTTAAATCAGTGTTAGGTAAAGTTAAAGTACGTCACTTTGTTCATTCAGGGATAAGTATATAATTATCAGCTACTCTGCGCGTCTCCGCTTTCAAGTTTCAGCGTATGCTAACAACGGCTTGTAACAGTTGTAACTCGAAAACAGCCAAAACTAAACTCATGCCCGCCTTGAAACTTGAAACAACTTAATTCTGCAAATTTTAATAACGCCGAACTCGAAAGTACGTGCCCCGCCCACTCCGTCCCCTTATCCCTCAGGACTGAGGCTTTATCAGCGCTGTTATTCCTACCACTCACTTACCACCCGTCTCTAGCAACCAAGTAAGAATGATGATCTCCTAAGAAACACATATATTACGAATATCAGGATGTCACTTATACTGGTCAATCTGCACAAGGGCTCGGTAAGCAATGGGAATATTTAGTCCAGGGCCGCTTTATGAGGTCTCAGAGCTGCGCGCTTCTAGAGTCGCCTTGCGCAGAAACCGGAGCTAGTAATGGAATTTAAATGCTAAGAAAAGTTGGGTAAATGTTGTTACTAGAACTTCCTAGTATAGGTACGGGACAGCTGGTTTGCATAATAGTCTTCCCATTCCTACAGTCTATTTTATTATCTGCACTGCAACCGTGAAGCTAGATTAGATATAAAATAATACAAACTTTAGTCAATATCTTTCATCTTTCCCCGTTGTCTTTGAAATGCGTTCTGTGAAATCTTGGCATCTCCAATTTACTTGGTGACTTTGTAATTTGATATCCCAAAAAATAATCAAATGTTCGTTGTTATTACTTACAAAGAAAACTTCAACCTTTGCGAACCAATGAAATTTAACAATAGCTTCTCTCCTTGAACATCGTAAAAGTTAACTTTAAATGATGCTGTGATTGGAAATATTTTAAAGATTTACAAAAAATAACAATCTAAAGGTATTGTTACATTTACCGATTTCATAAAATCCCACTGCTGTTTTGGACTTGTGACTAGTATTTCTGGCAGGCAAGTATGGTCGCGCGATAAATGATAAAAAACCAGGCCGCCCTTATCGCACTATTTGTAAGTTCGATAGGGACGGCCTGATGTTTTATCATATATCGCGCGACCAAGATTACCTGTGCCTGAAATAAATATAATATATATTTGCGAACTTATTTATATATCGTAGCAATCGGTAAACCAACTGCATGATATTATTTCTGAACAAATGAAATACCTTTTTATTCAAGGCGGTTTGTCACTGTATTGTACATAGCCTTACTTATATACAATTAAAACGGGTGCCTTCACTTTAAATATAGCAGCACCTGTTGTCTTATAATAAACTACCATAATTTCCATAAAATACCTAGAATAGAAACAAACTTAATAGACCTATTTAAGTATGCTTATTAAAAATAATGTAATAACTAGAGCATACTTGTTGTTTTCACCTGAGCTTGACATCGTCGAAGTCTGAAGGCCAGACAGCTCAATATGCTATGTCACATATGTGCACCTACAATTAGTACCCATGTGGTAAAATGCCTGCGGTCTACATTATCTTCAGCTTAATTGAGTCATGAATATATTGCCTGTGGGTTCAGGTATTCGAAACTAGTAAGTTACTAGCTGATGAGCTTTTACAAGATGTTTTGGATGGTTTGTTGATGTCATTCAGGATGAAATTCAAAAATATAAAATAACAGAAAAACCTTCAGTGTTTTAATTCATTTTGTTCCGGGATTCTCCAGAGAAATAATAAACTGACGAACTCCCTTTATATGGGAGCATTGCATTCGCATCTGCTTTAATATTGTGTATAGTCTATGTAGACGACAGAACCTAGGAGAAAGACTTAAAACTAATACTTACCTATACTTATATCTATACATACCTTTTTACTTACCTATTCTGTATTTTTGTTGTACTCCTTATATAAATAAATATGTATTACTTATGGTATAGTGAGCGCGAGCGATATGTCCTACTATATATACATAGATGCATACGTACCTGTACCGAACTCGAATCAGTTGCTAACTGACCACTGTCACACATGCACGCTGTCCCTCGCGACCGCTACCTATTGTTACTTTCATTTCGTAAACTAGTGTTTTTCTTCTGCTACTGTTCTACCCTGTACCCCTACTCACCGTCTACAGTCTACAAAGTGGTCTTCGAGCCGGATCAAGGATTTACCTGATCGCCGCGCAAGATGACGAGTACCCGCAGAAAGCTAAAAAGGGAACGTGAAAAGCAGGAACGCGAACTGGAACAGGCGGAAATAGAGGAAAGTGATGTGAAGCAACTCACTAAGGAGTCCACTGATGAAGACTCGAAGAAAAAAGTCAAGGAATGCGACAAGACTTACGTAGCACCTGATCCAGGAGAGGGTACTTCAAAAATGTTTTTGGACCCGGCTGATAAAGAGCCTCACCACCCGTCCGGTTCGCGCAGTAGCAATCGCTCGAAGTCTGCATCATTTAAGAGTACATTAGTGGATGAACGCAAACAATTAAAAATAAGAGCTGCAGAGGAATTAGCTTGCATACAGTCTGAATTGGTTCAGAAAAAGCTAGCGGCAGATCTAGCAGCCTTGGAAGAAAAATACAGTCACATATCGTCGTCGAAGTCAAGTGAAAAGAAGAATAATGGAAGTGAGATTGAGAAGTGGATCGACCAAGGTCAACAAGTGCTTCAACGTGCTCGCGAGGAGGGTGACGTCACCGGCCGCCCGCCGGCGCTAGCCGCCAATGATGCAGAAGCCACCGTGTCTATGCTGGCACACGCCCTTAAGGATCTCACAGCTTCCACCTGCAAACAAAACAATAATTTAATTAGTCGTTTGAGTACACCACGAGAGTTACCTACCTTTTCTGGTGACGCCCTGGAGTGGCTAAACTTCAAACAATCCTTTGATGAGTCCACAGAACTCTGTAACTACAGCGCGAAGGAGAACATGTGGCGCTTGAGGAAGTGCCTCGTCGGAGCGGCACGAGAGGCAGTAGCGGCGCTACTCACGAGTGGTTCGTCGCCCGACACCATCATGGCAACCCTTCAGCTACAATTTGGAAACCCAGAACTGATTATAAATAAAATCATGAATGATATCAAGAAAATACCTACATTGCCTCAAGACTATATTGGGGACATAGTGAAATTTTCAATAAAAATTAAAAATTTCATGGCAGCAGTAAAAACGCTCAACCGAAACGAGTACCTAAAAGGCGTCAGTGTTTGTACGGTCGTCTTATCTAAGTTACCTACTGCTCTGCTAACTAAGTGGTCTGACTATTATTATAAACATAAGGATATAAATGTTGACGTCAAGCTGACCAAGTTGGAATTATTATCGCAGTTCCTCTCAGAAGAAGCTACAAAAATTACCGAGTCTGGCATTGGTCTACTAAACATGAAGCAAATAAATAATAGTGCTGATAAAAGTTCATTCAAACAACATGCAATATGTGCTACAAGTCAACAAACGGAAAGGTGCAAGTTTTGCAAGTTATCCCCTCACAGCCTAATAAAGTGTAGACTATTTAAAAAGTCATTACGCAAAGAGCGTTGGAACTTTGTGAGAAACAACGGAATTTGTTTTAAATGCTTATCAGCTGATCATGACAAGGAAACGTGCCAAGCGCCGATGTGCGACAAGGACGGCTGCGTGCAGCCACACCATGCACTGCTCCATTATCCTATCAACAAACAAGCCCCCAAGCAAGTTCACGCCGTGGATGTTATCTCTGAAGACAAGGACGAGGATGATGATGATGATGACTCTCACTCCTCACAGCCAGAAAGTGAGCCCGCGTCTGAGAGAAGTATCGTTGCAAGTGTTAGTGATATCAACAGCAAAGTACTTTTAAAAGTTGTCCGTGTCAATGTTCACGGTCCTAAAGGCATGATCACAACGCACGCCTTTTTAGACGACGGTGCAGCAATATCATTAATTTCGGACAAAGTGGTAAATCAAGTGGGGTTAGTTGGAAAGACTCGAAATATATGTTTACGTGGTGCCTGGAAGTCTGGAGAAATTTGGTGCAAATCTGAAATAGTGGACTTAAAAATATCAAACATGGACAATAAAAGTTTTAAATTACGTGCGCGAAAAATGTCAGAACTGAATATACCTGTGCAAAAACTATCAAAACTAAATATTCAAAACTATGAACACTTGAGTGAATTAAATAATCAACATTTTGTGAACGCGGATGTGAAACCGGAACTATTGATCGGACAAGATTATTATCACCTAATTATGCCTCGAAAAATAATTTCGCGTAAGTGGAACGATCCTTGTGCTACATTGACTGTATTAGGATGGTGTGTGCACGGCCCTACAAATCAAACCTCTCCTAGTACTGGGGACGCTATTGCACAACACCCTGCATTTTATGATTAAGCACTGAGACTTGGCACAGGTTGTTCCTTGGGTGGCCCTGAGTAGATAAAGATCGGGAGGCATCGAGAGCCCCCCTTAATTTAGGAGGGAAGAGGGGGGGAAGGCTGGCGCCGCCGCGCTTCCTTTGAAACCATATTTCTCTAAAACTATACAAAATAGGGCATGCGATATATCATTTTCGGATAAATGAAGGACGAGGAATTCATTTTTGGAACAAAAAAATGTATTTTAGAACAAAAATACAAAATAAAATGGGAAAATCTGAAAACGGGATTTTTTTTAATACATATTATTGCATATTTTATGAAAACTGTAATGGTTTTTTCTAAATAAAAAATATTATTTAATAGCTACATTTATCTAGTTTTAGAAAATGTACAATTTGTTATAGAAATATATTATAGGACGAGTGATAAAAAATAATTTACATCGCCCGATAGGGTGATTTGAATGCTCATTTCAATAAGTTTTGTCAATGATTTCAGGTATAATCACTATTTTTAACACACGAAAGCCGTAATCATTGTAGTTTATAGCTATTTTAGTGATTAATGTACTTAAAATAAAAAAAAAATACAAAAAATTTTAAAAATATTAAAAATGTGATATTTTTTTTTAACATTATCCTATTTTGTTCTTTCTACACAATATATATCTAAAAGCAATAAATATCAATAAAAAGCCACATTTATACAGTTTATAAAAATATATAGTTTGTTATATAAATATATTACGAAACGCGAGATAATAAATAATGAAAATGAAAATTTTAATGTACGGGTCAGCTGGCATTATTCGATGAGGTGAGGTAAAGGTACTACCCGCTATGCAGTGGAGTTCGTGTAGTAATACAGAAATATACTTATTCTAATAACATTTACACATGTAGGTATATCACAACCCAGTACAGAAAATTTTAAAAGTCCTATAATATAGTTTATTTTGATTGTAATATAAAATTGCATGTGACTTATATTGCAAAAAAAATGTCTTAATCACGTTCTCCTCTCCTAAAACAGTTCTGCATGCATAGGCTTGAAGATTTTTTAGTTTACTAGCAGAATTTAGTTACTTCCTTTGGGCCCCCTTAAATCGGTTTTACCCATCCATAAAAGATAAAATAAAAATCGTCATATTCTTCCTTTCAGTATCAATGATAGTTAGTTATTGCGCAATAGTGCCATAAAAAATAAACTAGATTCGTATTAGCATTAAACATTAATGATTTTTGAACTAAGACATTGCTTTTGTACAAAGGAGAACCTCAAAAAATGGTCTGACTAGACGAAAACATATGTATCGGGGCTAGTACTCAAGGCTCTCAAAAAGTGTAGCTATTTTGAGTTATTCAAATAAAACAACATGAATAGTCTGAATTTAATTATGTATATATCACAACATCCACTGCATAAGCACATCAGCTCCGAACATTTAATTTAAAAAGTCTTTTTTTACGGTTGCACCTCACGCGGCACTGTTTTTTATTACACCTGCATCCGACAATTTCGAGACATGTTTCTGCAGCAACAGGCAACGTTGCGGGCAAGTAGGCTCCCAAATCCCAACTGTTACAGACTTTCGTCCAGCCACAAGTAGCAAATAATGGCAAATTTTGAATTGGGTTTAGTTGACCCCATAAATGGACACCTTGATATACCTAAAACCCTTACAAAAATGGCGCAAGGCAGCTTTTGTCGGTGAAATGCTGTTAATTTGGCGGTCTTTTTTGGTTAATAACTATTTTCGGCACTCGTTAACCAAAGTACAGGACGCAGATCTGGTATAATAAATATGTCAAGTAAGAATTATCCATAAATTATGCAAATCATATAGATAACTACTATTTCACAAGATGTATTAGGATCAGATGTATACATATATCTGACCTATCATATCAATCGATCATTTCATGTAATATAAATAGTTAAATTCAGACTATATAGGAGTACTTATGTTTTTTAATTTAATTACTCTAAATAACTACACTTTTTGAGAGCTTTGAGTACCTTTACCTCACCTCATCGAATCATACAAGCTGACCCGTACCGTACATCAAGATCGCCCTGCCACGTCACTTTCATTATTTTTTATCTCGCGTTTCGTAATATATTTATATAACAAACTATATATTTTTATAAACTACATAAATGTGGCTTTTTATTTATATTTATTGCTTTTAGATATATATTGTATAGAAAGAACAAAATAGGATAATGTTATAAAAAAGTTATCACATTTTTTTTTTTTAATTTTTGTATTTTTTTATTTTAAGTACATTAATCACTAAAATAGCCATAAAATACAATGATTACGGCTTTCGTGTGTTAAAAATAGTGATTATACCTGAAATCATTGACAAAACTTATTGAAATGAGCATTCAAATCACCCTATCGGGCGATGTAAATTATTTTTTATCACTCGTCCTATAATATATTTCTATAACAAATTATACATTTTCTAAAACTAGATAAATGTAGCTATTAAATAATATTTTTTATTTGGAAAAAACCATTACAGTTTTCATAAAATGTGCAATAATATGTATAAAAAAAAATCTCGTTTTCAGATTTTCCCATTTTATCTTGTATTTTTGTTCTAAAATACATTTTTTTTGTTCCAAAAATGAATTCCTCGTCCTTCATTTATCCGAAAATGATATATCGCATGCCCTATTTTGTATAGTTTTAGAGAAATATGGTTTCAAAGGAAGCGCGGAGGCGCCAGCCTTCCCCCCCTCCTCCCTCCTAAATTAAGGGGGGCTCTCGATGCCTCCCGATCTTTATCTACTCAGGGCCACCCAATGAACAACTGTGCCAAGTCTCAGTGCTTAATCATAAAATGCAGGGTTTCCATACAAGACATAGCAATAGCGTCCCCAGTATAGGCAGCGCCAGCGCACTGCAAGCGACGTCCTGTTCGTGTCACACTCACCTGCGCGTGCGCATCGTTCTCGCTCGCTCCCTCCCGCCGGCCGCCTTAGCTGTGATAACAGCGGTGCGCGCGCCCGGCCCGCCGCCCCTGCAAGCACATGCGCGTCAGCTGTGTTGCCACCGGCCGAGCAAACCTGTTTTGATGAATCTGCAGTCTTATTTATTGATGCGAACGAGCCTACTGATAATTACAACGCAGATGTGTTATTGCACGAAACGGTGAGAAATTATTTTAACTTGGAAAGTGTCGGCGTAACTGCAAAAAAGCGGGAAAATAAAGAAGAACAACAGGCGATTTCTATTTTAAATGATACGGCAAAGTTAAAAAATGGCAGATGGGAGGTGGGGCTTCCTGGAAAAATGAAGAAAAATTAGTGGAATCTTACTCGACTGCGGAAAAAAGATTAAAATCTGTTGAGAAGCGATTGCGAAATGACGGAGAATATGCTTCACGATACCGCGAGCGAATAAGACATTTATTTGAAAATGACTACGCGAGAGAAGTAAGACCCGACGAAAATGGGAACAGAATTTGGGTAATTCCCCATTTTGGGGTAGACAATCCCAGAAAGAAGAAATTGAGATTAGTCTTTGACTGTGCTAGTATTTCTCACGGAAAAAGTCTAAATGATTATTTACTTCAAGGCCCTGACTTATTAAATTCACTTTATGGGATTATGTTACGTTTCAGAGAAAACCCCATAGGAATAACGGGGGACATACGTGACATGTTTCTAAGAATTAAAATACGAAAAGAAGACCAAAACGCCCTCCGTTTTTTATGGCGAGATAATCAAGGTCAACCGATAAAACAATATGTTATGACGTCACTTTTATTTGGAGGAAATTGTAGCCCGTTCATTGCACAATTTATAAGAGATAAGAACGCTCAACAGTTCATCGAAACGAAGCCTAACGCCGTCCGTGCTATCATGCATAGTCATTACGTAGACGATTTCATAGACTCGCTGTCCACAGAAAGCGAAGCGATAAATATCATTGACGATGTTTCAACGGTGCATAAATTCGGTGGATTTGATATACGTGGCTGGACAAGTAACAATAAAAATGTTTTGTTACACTTACCTAAAGACCAATTAAGTACTAACGGAGAAAGTTTGCTGGTAGATGGCGAAAATAAAACTCAGCGAACCTTGGGCTTGTTATGGGACCCATCGCACGATACCTTGGCAGTTGATGTGTCTTTTAAAAACATATCTGAAGATATTCTGGAATTCAAGAAAACGCCGACTAAGCGAGAAATTTTACGCATTACTATGTCAATTTATGATATATTTGGTATATTAGCACCTGTAACAATAAAAGGAAAAATATTATTGAAGTCCATCTGGAAGACCGCCCTATCCTGGGACGAAAAAATATCTGAGGAGCTATTTATTGAATTTAAACAATGGATTACCGACCTTAAGAGTGTTGTGCATCTCAACATACCTAGATGGTATTTTTCTGCGTCTGTGAATTTCGTAAAGAGTGCGAAAGAGATAACTAGCGTTTTGGAACTTCACTTGTTTTGTGACGCAGCGCCAACCGCCTTCGCAGCCGTCGCATACTGGAGACTTGTGAAAGATAACGGAGATGTGTGCGTGTCCCTTATCGCCTGCAAAAATAAAATATCATCAATGAAACGATTATCTATACCGCGCTCGGAATTAGAAAGCGCATTGATGGCGGCGCGTTTAGCTAAAACTATAAAGGAGCAACATCGTATAAAAAGCGACCGGACGTACTTCTGGACTGATTCTTCTTGTGTTTTGCACTGGATTAGAAACCATAGTCGCAATTATAAGGAATATATCGCTAACAGACTTGGAGAAATCGACGAACTTACCAGTTCCCTGGAATGGCGCTACGTACCTACACACCTGAATATTGCTGACATAGCTACAAAGAAAACACAGTATATGTTACGCGCTGATTGCGAGTGGTTTAAAGGACCTACATTTTTATATAACAAAGAAGATCAATGGCCGAAAGATATTTTGACTCCAGGTATAAATCAAGATGACCTTGAGATCGCATTGATGGTGCAGCCGGAGCCTATAAACCTCGACATTCCTGATCCTGAGAGGTTTTTCTCGTGGATACGGCTCGTGCGCGCTACCGCTGCAGTTCTGAAATTTATAAATAAGATGAAAGGTTTAGATACCTGCGAAAGTACCGTACTAGCACGCGCAGAATGCCTAATATTGAGATACTCACAGATACAGTCGTTCGGTGTGGAGATAGCCTTACTAGCTAAAGAGAAGACTTTAAATAAAAATAGCTTACCTGTACTACTTACCTTGGCTCCTTACCTGGACGAAGATGGACTGATGAGAGTTGGTGGCCGAATCGATGCCGCGCCTGAAATATCATCTGAAATGAAAAGACCCGTAATTTTAGATGGAAGAAACTATGTGACCAGATTAATAGTAAAGTTTTATCATGAAAATGCTGCTCATGGCTACCAAGAAATGGTCGTCAACGAACTTAAACAAAAGTACTGGATTATTCGTATTAGACCGACCGTGAAATACGTAGCTGCCAGATGCATGACCTGTAGAATACGAAAGGCGCAACCGGAAGTTCCTCGCATGGGCGACCTACCCGAGGCCAGAATGGCCCATCATCAACGGCCGTTCTCTAACACTGGTTTGGATTTATTTGGTCCTATGGATATTACTGTTGGCCGACGCCGAGAGAAACGCTACGCAGTACTATTTACGTGTTTGACGATAAGAGCAGTTCATATAGAACTAGTACACTCACTCAGCACGGATTCGTTAATTTTGGCCTTACGAAGGATGGCAGCAAGACGAGGCTGGCCAAAACAACTTTTTCGGATAATGGGACCAACTTGAGAGGCGCCAATACAGAAATTAAGTTAGCCGCTACGGAATTGGATAAGTCACAACTTACGACGTACGCAGCGAACCGTGGCGTTACCTGGAACTTCGTTCCTCCTGCAAGTCCTCATATGGCAGGAGCTTGGGAACGAATTATACGCTCAATTAAAACGACCTTGAAGGTGACCTTAAAAGAGAGGGCCCCACGCGAAGAGGTACTGCTTACTCTTTTAGCAGAGGCGGAGAACATGGCAAACAGCAGGCCTCTCACTCATGTCTCCGTGGAACCAAACTGCCCTGAAGGATTGACCCCTCACCATTTCCTACTTGGAACCTCATCAAACTTACCTCTGATGGGATCATTTGATGATTCAGATTTTTCTTGAAACGACAATGGCGAATATCCCAAAGACTGGCAGATATGTACTGGCGCCGATGGGTAAAAGAAGTGTTGCCTACGATGCTACCTCGTCAAAAATGGCATGACGATTGCCGCCCATTACAAGTGGGTGATCTAGTACTGATTGCTGACCCCAACGCCCCCCGAAACCACTGGGCGCGCGGACTGGTACAAGAAGTGTGCCCCGGCAAGGACGGGCGAGTGAGAACGGTCCACGTGAAAACAAAATCACGAGTGTTAGTGAGACCCGCATATTACTTATGGTATAGTGAGCGCGAGCGATATGTCCTACTATATATACATAGATGCATACGTACCTGTACCGAACTCGAATCAGTTGCTAACTGACCACTGTCACACATGCACGCTGTCCCTCGCGACCGCTACCTATTGTTACTTTCATTTCGTAAACTAGTGTTTTTCTTCTGCTACTGTTCTACCCTGTACCCCTACTCACCGTCTACAGTCTACAGTCTATCTACCCTGAAATGAGGAAAATGTAGGTACTGTCTGCTTTTTAGTCGCGTCCTCTCGTCTCGAGTTAATCCGTCTGAGTTCACATCAAATGGTTGTCTACTCGTAGTACAGACGCAGACGAGTGGATAGGTAGATAATTAGATATGTACTATCAGCTGCAAAAGTGCATGGCGAATTTATCAATGAATTCATTCATAATTTCTCCATGCAATTTTGCAGCTCACTGTACCTACGACACGACAATCTATTAAAGGTCTTATTGTTAGAACTTCATATTTTTATCACAGCCTGTGCATCACAGCGACGATTTTATCATACGTACACACATACTCGATATACGTTCGTATACCGTTGTAAAAAATGAAAAAATGGGTCAACGTTCTCTATTCGAAAAATAAACTACTATAAGTAGTAGAGTTGCGGCTGAACTTTTGCTTTACGGGAATATACTATGTACTAAACAGTCCGATGAAATACTTTTTTTAAATTGTATATGACAGGAACCACATCCTATGTCAGCTGATCCTTACGCGCAGCAGAAACAAGGAAGAGTTTACTACAACATAAATAATACGAAATCGTAAAAGAGCGTGTTTGTTTTGATAAATCATCGTGATATTGCTTTACAAAGTCTTGGTGGCTCAGTCTCATTGAATATGGATCGCCGAAGGTCGGTCAGTGCCAGCAAGGTCATTCTATTTGCTTTCGTGCTGTAACGTATACGGTTTATGACTGCTGCCAGACTGCTTCGGATTTTATTTACGTATTTAGGTTGGTAAATACCTATGAATGTTGTTACTTTGTTATGAAAACCCTCATTTCTCTATTAAGAACTTGTTGCAACGATATGAAAAACTTGGAAGTTTTTTAAATATCTATTAAGCGCTGGAAGTCACCAGCAACACGCTGTGATAAGGCTATTTCATTCCTGTGTGTGTTGTAATGTGTAATTAGTCTTGTATGATATTCTATTCTCCTATTTTATACATATATGTCAGCAGCAAAAGTTGATAAGCTGGCATGTTCTGTGTTATTTAGGAATGTAGAGCGTGGGAATGGGAACGTTGTGTTGAACACCTCCTTACCTGTTTCTGCTGCTACTGCTATATGGTCCGTGCGGAATTCCGGATGCACTTGACCGGAATTTTGTTAAATCTTGCGTATCCGTTTTATTCCAGTACCATTGTACAAATAGCATGCATGCATGCATGAATGCATTCAGTAAGCAAAATATCCGGTCATTCATACTGTGCTCTTCTACATCTTCAACCTTCTTATACATTTTCGCGTAATCATTGTCGTCAGATTACTTTATAATTTTAATCTTCTTTAGATATGATATTATTGAGGGTTGATAAATTCATTATTAGTTGTTTGCTTTCTATGTAGGTATGTAGCAAACCTAGCATAAATAAACGCAAGTTTATTGATTTGTTCTGCAAGTACCTATTACCAACTACAACGTCCACAACTGATAAAAGGTCAACCGAAAGACCACCCACTTCATCTTCACGATTTTGTATCTTTTTAATTAGGTAGGTGAGCAGGTATCTTAATTACTCAAGGTCGTTTGAGAACAGATTTAAGCTTGTAAATATTGTTTTGAAAATTTTCCCACGTTTGTTTTGATCTTGCTCCAACGAGATCTTGCTTGTACTCGTTTGCGTCCGTCCGTATTCGCATGTATGACACATACACGCCTACTACTGAATACTGATTTGATTTAGCGAAAAGTCTAAGTAATCCGTATAGATGCATATTCATGTTAGTACTAGTAAGTATATGTATTAATAATCATCAGCTACTTAGAGCCGTTCTTGGTTACATTGTACCAAAAGTTCTATAGGCATCTGCTGCGTGCGTTGCTGTGTATGTTAACTATGGTTGATGCAACTGGCCCTTAGAATGAAGATGATATGCAGAAGATACATATAATATGCCCAGTAAATTTTCTAATGATTAAAACCTGACATTCAACCAATTGGAACACGTTACATTTCACAATAGAGACCATACATCTTGCATAATCAATGACAACGAATGAATGAAGTTAAAGACAGAATATCATAGAAGTAAAGTAGTTAAATAATATCGCCGGTCAATTACTTGCAAGTGGCAACAAACTGACTGTTATTGAAACAAAATGTTACTACACTTCACTAGTAGAGAAAAAATGCTAGAAAACTAGCATTTTTTCTCCAGCAAGCATTCCTCAATATCTCATCTTAAGAAACGATTTCAGTCCTAATCGCTGCGATAAAAGAGTGCTGGGGCCCATTTCTCAAAACTGGAAGTTACAAGTTACAAGCGGAAGTCTCTTTCCAACTTGTCATATTAGACATTGACAACCACTTGTAAAAATTGTAACTTGTATCGTTGCGATAAAATGAGTGCTGGGGCCCATTTTCAAAAGGTACAAGCCTGTAGTTACAAGTTACAAGCGAGTCTCTTTCCAACTTGTCAAATATTGTCATGAAACACACTTGTAAAAACCTTTGAGCTTCAAGAAACGGGCCCCAGGTATTATGTATTTTCATTTGTTTTTGTGCCTGTTGTGCTGTGCTCTTCATTTTATAGATCTAAATGTATAATAATCATAATATCCTACTCAGTCCTCGTGTACAAACTTTTCTATATATTCCCAAATGTATTTTAACTTATTGAGTACCAAAAGGTTCCAAATTCAAAACAAAACAAACACTTTCAGGACTCAGGAGGATAGAGTCAATGTTAGAGTCCCGATGTCTGTGAGCACCTTCTTCACTCCTACAACCCGGGCTAAAATACTCTCTGTTCTAGCGCGAATAACAGTATTCCCTCGCATAAACACGTGTTCCATATACAAATGTCCCGCGTGAATACACGCCGGCCGCGTTACGGCATGTAACGGGCATGTAAATCATTAACGATGCCATTTTCCGCACCCGCACCCTGCCGCAGGCCAGAGGGGGACTCTATGGGAGTCGACACAATGTTTGACATGTCTGAATTAGTTTAGACTAATTTTGACTTAAATGTGTACTGAATTTCATCTCGATCTAAAGTAAGATCGTGAGTGGTGTGCTAATGTGACAAAGGCGCTCGGAAATTTAGGGCATGCGAGCCCCCAAAGCCGCATCAGCCGGCGTATCATGCTTCCAATTTTATCACTTATCCACGTGGATAAAGCATCAGTCACGCTTTGGCAAGTATGTCAGTGTGAGAGTGACAGTTGTCTTATCCGCGTGGATAAGTGATAAAATTAGAAGCATGATAGACCGGCTGAAAGTGTTTAGCTATAGTCTGTTAATACGATACTTCTCCTACTATTCCTATGTTGATGTCTTAGTCTTCCCCAGAGCACACAGTCGTTGTGGCCGAAATCGGTCATGGTAGGCATGGTATAATACTTCATATTGAAGAAGAAATTATGCACCCAAAACAATGTGTATTTTACTCTCAAAACAGATGAGCGAATTGATCACATCCTCTAGTTGACATCAGAGGTCAAAACAAAACCAAAGATTCAAAAGAACAGATATGAGTATGTACTATGTAGGTACCATAAAATTGCCTGCCGAGCCGATATTTCCAAAGTAAATCATAATTGATTCGTTGGTGAATTATAAAAGCTATTAAATTTAAACGATGGTCTTAAAATTCCGGTTATTGTTGGTTTTGCGGCGGAGCTATCATTATGCCATTTTTTTTATGTCGCTCCAGAATTCGAGTGAAAGCATTATGGTATGCGCACTTGCGCTGGTAAAAAAATGTTTAGCTGTCAGCCTGGAATTCGCTGTTATGTAAGTTATGTTCGTAGTTTTTATTTATTTATGTTTAAATATTCAATTAAAGTAGGCTGAAATCTACACGCGTCGAGGCATTCTTTACGGTTACTGATTCCATGTTATATGTTTTTGATCATGTGTGCTATCTGCACGTTCTTGAAAGACGTAATATTATTAATTTACGAACATCAGTTATTTAAACTACGTACTAGGTAGGTATACCCTGGAATTATCATTTATCAGTCATTTACCTATTGACCTTAGCTGAGATTATTAGTTGAAGAAGTTGAATTGTATTGTATACTCAGTTCAGGCTTACTTGTCCAATCATGTAAACAAACACTGCTGGAAAACATTATCTCAATTTTCTCAGGAATTACACATTAACCATCACCTAAAATGTATACATACACTTAATAAACTCACAAAGTATTGAAATCAATCAAAAAACCACTGAATAATATCATTTCTAGTACGATTTTCATCAATAATTGTAATTACGAACGGATGACATAAAAAACTCCTGACATTACGAAGTCTAGATTGTCTATAAGTCGCAAATGTCGCAATGTTGGGATGACAACTTATCGTTATGAACGATCGATATTAACGTTAGAGTTTGTATAGCTTGGAAAAAATGCGTTGATATTAACTACAATAATTTATCAGATTTTTAACCGACTTCTTTACGTAGAAGGAGGAGGTTCTGTATTCAGTTTCGTATTTATGTTTTATGTACTTACTAGCATTTGCCCGCGGCTTCCCTCGCGTTAGAAAGAGAGAGACAAAAAGTAGCCTATGTAACTAATAACTATCCAGCTCTTCAACTATCTCCACTTAAAAATCACATCAATTCGTCGCTCCGTTTTGCCGTGAAAGACGGACAAACAAACAGACACACACAATTTCCCATTTATAATATTAGTATGGATCTATGGATGTTCACCGATCACTCCGAGAGCCATGAGAGCCGATTTTAATCATGTTTCTGAAGAAAGCGAAAGTGAGACAAGCCTTTTTCACAGGATTATTGCAAATGTGACGAAAAATAAATAAATTTTGGTTTTAACATAGATATTGTGTGACGTAAAATTGAAAATCATCTGATGACATCAGCAGCGAAATTATCGTTAATACATCATTTTATCGACACTTCCAATCCCTAGTAATTGTCTTTGACCATATTTGACGTTTCGTTTGTTTACTATACATACTATATTGGACAAGTAAGGCTGAACTGACTTTATATGTAAAAGTTTTACAGACCTGCCTTAAGTTCTAATCTTACGTGCATGATAAACACATACTTTGAAGTTTTGTCTGTTATTTTTGACATTGGCAAAATTTCATGTTTTAAAAAAGTGAAAAAGTTATAACAAAGATCGATGCCCAGACATAGCCCTTCTTCAGTACATTGTCCAGTAGGCAACACAAGTTGGGCGGCCGCCGGCGGTCGGGTTCCCGAATCCGGTTCAGGCACGGGCGATGCTCGGCGGGAGGTTCAATGGGTCAACGAACGGGCGCAGACCTGTCGCGCGATCGGTTGCAAAACACCGCGCGATGCACAGCGCGAGAACAGTACGTCGATAGGGCTGATTTTGTTAATATTTTATGCAAGTTTCTTGTTAGCAGACTAATCAACCCGATAACCTGTGCAAAGTCGTCGTTCGGTAATCAGTCAGACAGGGAGACTAAAGTAAAGTTACTAGGTACTCATTGTAACCCCTATTGATTTTCTGGACCCAAAGCAGATTTGGATACTAATCTACGAAGTTTACCATCGTATTTATTATGAATATGTTAATTAACATGTAAATTCTATACTGAATATACTGATAAACATGCATTTAGGTATAATACTGATACTGCTAATGGATAAAATTAAAAACACCTGTAAACATGTGTGATGTAATTTGGGTAAGTTTAATAGAATGCTTCGAAAAATAATACGGTATTAATATTTGCGTTCGATCTAGTCAAGCGAGCGCAGTGACGCGGGTAGTGTAGGTATTATGATACCGACCGCGCGGCCGTGGCGCGGCAGTGGGGAAGGGCAATGACCTCTCTCGACATTCGACAAACCGCATGTTGTGTACAAAACGCCAAAATTTATTTCAACTGTGCGCATCACGCTATTTAATGCTAAGCCTGAAAGGGTTGTATTTGATAAGACTACTAGAGTAACAATTTTAACTTAATATACCTATTTTCCACATGCGTCAGTAAATAATTTAATTTATAAATAATAAATTTAGTATACATCGTGGAATCTACTACTACTACTGCCAAATAAAATAATGCGATTTATCATCTAAGTACTTTAGACTTATATTTAAGCGTGTCACTCAATATGCAGGTAGCTGAGCGCTTATCTTTCAATATGAATCCACATACATAAAATATATATAATTCAATGAGCTAACACACGCGCCGCCGATTATTCATATTTTATTTTGAAGTACATGTGGGGATCGACGTTGGTACGAGATCATATTATATCGTAAAATGGTGAGGAATTTATATGTAGAAAATACAGGATTATAAAGCAAAATACAGGATGTACTTTTTATAACCGGCAATATTTAACGTGGTGAAGTCATATAACTGATATCGAATACAAAACACTAAACGCCCAATGGACTTGCCTCGCGTGATGTCACGTAGTGTTTTTAGGGTTCCGTAGTCAACTAGGAACCCTTATAGTTTCGCCATGTCTGTCTGTCTGTCCGTCCGTCCGTCCGTCCGTCCGTCCGCGGATAATCTCAGTAACCGTAAGCACTAGAAAGCTGAAATTTGGTACCAATATGTATATCAATCACGCCAACAAAGTGCAAAAATAAAAAATGGAAAAAAATGTTTTGTTAGGGTACCCCCCCCCCCCCTACATGTAAAGTGGGGGCTGATATTTTTTTCATTCCAACCCCAACGTGTGATATATTGTTGGATAGGTATTTAAAAATGAATAAGGGTTTACTAAGATCGTTTTTTGATAATATTAATATTTTCGGAAATAATCGCTCCTAAAGGAAAAAAAGTGCGTCCCCCCTCTAACTTTTGAACCATATGTTTAAAAAATATGAAAAAAATTTTTTATAAAGCCTTTCTAGGAAAATTGTTTTGAACTTGATAGGTTCAGTAGTTTTTGAGAAAAATACGAAAAACTACGGAACCCTACACTGAGCGTGGCCCGACACGCTCTTGGCCGGTTTTTTAGATAAAAATTAAACGAAATCTTTCCTCAAATTACTATTAAGCCAATCTTATCCTATCCTACCTGTCGTTTAAACAAAGATGAAATAAAATAACTTAATTCTTTGCATGTTAATTTGGTTAAATATAACTTATATATTTTCTTTAAGAATATCATATACTTTTAAATGAGCAATTCTTGTATATTCATTTATTTATCAATTCTATATTCTATTCTATTTTTCTATTTCTATATAATATAAAGCTGCAACCCGACTGACATTTTTCCAAAAATAGCCAGGAGATTTTGCAGGTGGCAGTATTTGGTGTGGCTGTGGTAGTATAGAGGTTGATCTTGCGACCCCGGAAAAATCCGACCGTCGGTCTACCGGTTCCGGGTAAAAAAATCTTGAACGGTCTGGCCAAACGGCAGGAGATAGCCTGGGGGTGCTCGACCAAAATGTCATAGAGGACCCTGGGCAGTTTTTGACGCCGCCATTTTTTTTTTTCAAAATGGCCGACTTTTTTTTGAAGATTTTTCAAGTTTGTCGTAGAGTGCTCAAATTTTTGTTGTAGAATCTCCAAGAGGCCTTGATTGGAATGAAATAAAAAAAATTGAAAAATACTACAAATGTGAGAAAACTGGCCACTTTTGTTTGGCAACTTTTAAACGGTAAGAGATAGCCGGGGCTGCTCGACCAAATGTCATACAGGGTTTTAAGTAGAAAAAAGTTTCATTAAAAAAATCAATATGGCTGACTTTTTTTTTTGAAAAATTTCAAAATGGTCCTAGCGCGCTGAGATTTGTCACACGGGTGGACGGCCACCCGAAGATTAGCTTCGCTGAAATTTGTTATGTAGGGGTTCTCGGGGTTGGAAAATCGATCTAGCGTAGCCTTAGGTCCCGGAAAACGGCGAATTATGGAGTTTTAATGAGTTTTTCTTTCGCGTTAGTAAACGTTAAATATGGTCGTTAATTTCGCCCCGCGCACATCGGCTGCGCTTAGCTCAGTCGTACGAGGTCGGTCTAATGTTCGCAGACAGATTGCAGGTGTCAGGGTTTCGAATCCCGGCCAGAAATTAAGTTTTAATTTTTTGTTTCGTTTTTTTTTGTTCTTGTATTTATAAGTTTTTTTTTCTAAAGACGTGATATAATAAAATAGAACCGAGCGAAGCTCGGTCGTCCAGATGTTTTAGGATATTATTTATTGATTGGCTGCAAGAAATGCCTAGGAGTATTGGCCGAACGGTAATTAACAAAAATTACACAGTCAAAAGGTTAATTGTCATTAACCATTAAAAATTAATGAACGCCAATTGTCATTAAAGTTAATGTATTTCGAAAAATAACAAACAAATTATCATCGTAATTAAAGAAATCGTCACGGTGAGTTCGTGGGTGAGCAGTATCCAAGATAGAGCTGACACTGAGCTGACACTGGCTCGGCTGTACCTAGTAGAACTCAGGTTTGGTACAATATAGAGATTATATAAAGACACGCTGTTTTGGTACGACTCATCATGATAAGCGCTTGGGAAAGTAGTACCTAAGCTTTAGCTCATGCTGAACCCTGAGTCCTGTTAGCGTAGCCAGCGTTTTTGGGTATCTCTTTATGATATCACTGCATGATTTGTTTTGTTGATTTTTACGCTGGGTGACGTTTGCGTTTTGTACGCGGTTGTACAAAATGGCCGAGGCGATGCCAGTCACGGACGTCTGAAAACTGTCACGACTTCGAAACTAGTCTCCAAAGTACTATATAAAAAGTTTTCACAAAACAACAGTTAAAGCTTTTGAAATGGTTGATACTGTAGGTATCTCGAAAATAATAGATACATCATTTCCTTATTGAGGAATTATACTATGAAATAATAAAATCATCCCCTATCAAAAATAAACACGCCAGTGTTAAAGCCTGTTAAAGGTATGGCAAAAACCATCGTTTTGAACTATGATTTTAATATATATCCATAATTTTAAACAGGCCTATCACAGCTCTCGTTAAATATTACTTACTTACTTAGATACGAGAGACTAATACGATTGGTCGGCCGAAGGCAAGACAACTCATTGTGATTCGCTGAGACGCTGCTGCAAAAGAATACAAATAGATAAACCTTTTCATTAAACTTAACTATCTTATAATTTAATCTGGGGGCACGGCAGTACCCCCGCCAAGTCGAGCACGAAGCCAACACTGCCGTACCATCCTTTACTGGAACCATTTCGCCGCATTTTCAGGCCCCTATTTGAGAACCTTTGGATAAGACCGGAACGCAGAAATTTTCGTCGTCTAGTAAGCTATAATAACATACTTAAAACTCAAAATTGCAAGTCTGTACGTCGCAACACGGGTGGATAGCCGCCCCAAGATTAGTATACAAAGAGAAAATTTCTAAAAATTCAAAATGGCTGCCTTTGAACGCCAATTGAAATTTGTATGGAGGTTTTTTTTAATCGCCATAGCTCCGTAACGGTAGGAAAAAGGTTAAAGTGCTTGACCTAATGTTGTACAGTTATCTTAGGTCCATCGAATGGCATTTACAAAATTTCAAAATGGCCGACTTTGAATTATTTTTTTTTATCTTCGGTCCGAGCGCGGTAAAATTTGGCACGTGGTAAAAACGGGGGCCAAAAATAGGAATGAGAATTTTTTTTTTGGAAAAGTCAAAAACGGCGGCGGGACAAAGTCAAATTTCCCAAAATCAAAGTCGGTCATTTTGAAATTGTGTAGTTCAAGCTTTTTTGACCTTTTTCCTACCGTTACGGAGATATTATGGTTATTAAAAAAATCTTCCATACAAATTTCAATTTGCCCACAAAGGCCGCCATTTGAAATTTTTCAATAATATTCTTTTTGAATACTAATCCGTCGGCCGTCCACTCGTGTGCCAAATCTCAGCGCGCTAGGACCACTTTTGAAATTTAAAAAAAAGTCGGCCATTTTGAATTTTTTTTAATACAACTTTTTTCTACTCCGAGATCTGTATGACATTTGGTCGAGCACCCCCGGCTATCTCTTACGATTTAAAAGTTGCCATACAAAACAAAAGTAGCCAGTTTTCTCACATTTGTCGCATTTTTCAATTTTTTTTAATTTAATTCTAATCAAGGCTACTTGGAGATTCTACGACCAAAATTAGAGTGCTCTACGACAAACTTGAAAAATCGTCTAAAAAAGACGGTCATTTTGAAAAAAAAATGGCAGCGTAAAAAACAACCCAGGGTCCTCTATGACATTTGGTCGAACACCCATTGGCTATCTCCCGCCGTTTGGTCAGGCCGTCCAACATTTTTTTACCTGGAACAGGTAGACCGACGGTCGGATTTTTACAGGGTTGCAGGACAAACCTCTATACGGCCACACCAAACACTGCCACCGGCGGAACCTCCTTCTGGCTGTTTTTTGAAAAATGTCAGTCGTGTTGCAGCTTTATATTACACTAGCTTTTGCACGCGGCGTCGCTCGCGTTAGAAAGAGACAAAAAGTAGCCTATGTCACTCTCCATCCTTTCAACTATCTCCACTTTAAAAAATCACGTCAATTCGTCGCTCCGTTTTTCCGTGAAAGACGGAGAAACAAACAGACATACTTTCGCATTTATAATATTAGTATGGATAGATAAATGTAAGTAAAAAAAATACATACGTATTTTGATTACCATTTTTCTAAGGTAGGGTTAAATTCGAAACCAATTGAGGTAATGTCGAAAATCTGTAAAAAGGATACTAATGCCATATAATGAGAATAATTACAATAATGGCTACCGCAGTCTCACCACCTGTGTTTGCACACACGCGCGCGCACACAGACACACGCGGCGGGGGACTTTGTTTTATAAGGTGTACAGATATATTATGCCGCCGTGCGCTTCGTGTCCATTATAAATGAAAATTAAGGAAAATATAGGAAATAATATTCAAGTTACAATTTATTGTTTTTGGGTTTTGTATCCATTTGCATCCATAAATATTTCCCGTCATAAAAATTACACCCTGTATTGTGGAACTAAAAACTGAAATCAATAGTCACAATAATATAATCACGGTGTATGAATAGGAGCGCCGGATCGAATTAGGTACTTCAATATCGGGACAAAAGGTTCTGGAGTTTCGAGGATTTCGTAGGGAAATGTAAAATAATAGTGCATTAGGGTAATTCCGAAAGTCGTCTAATTACGAAAGTCACATAAAAATCACCATTATTTCCATCATATCAAGATTCCCTCTTCGGAATTACCAGAGCATTTTTGTCATTCGGAATTACCCTAATGCACCATAATAAAAATTTACGATAGTTTAGCTAGTTTACTTCGTTTATTTTAGATAGTAGACCTTTACGTGTTTTCGACATTTATAATTGGTCTGTTTTCGTTACTAATGTAATAAAGTTCTTAAGGTTACCTACTATGTATAAGTTTTAATTGGGAAGACTTACAAAAAAATCGGGAGAATCCCGCCAAAGCCCGACCCTCTGGCAATCTTAAATTATGTATGACTGCGCACGAGAAAGGTACCTACGCCTCGTGTCACAGCGCGGCGTCGCGCCAGCGACATGCGCCAACCTGATTGGCTATCGGTTGCGCGCCACACAGCGCAAACATTTAAAATACTACTCTATTGCGTTGCGTTTTATTCTGCCAAATATTGAAAACCCATGGATGAAAGTGACCCAAATTAAAAATGATGACTTGATATCATTTTATAATAATATAGACGTCAACTTATTAACATGAAATTTTTTTTCAGGCTTTGACAGGGTTTTTATTAAAAAAAAATTTTTTTTATATATAAGCAATGGATAAAATGTGACACACTTTAAGAAAATATATATATAATAATGTCCTGAATAGTATAAGACTTCACTTACCAACTCTAATATTTTGTTAGGTGTTTTAGGGCCAATATTAGACATTTTTGAAATATCATTAAACCCATGGATGAAAATGACCCAAAATGCATATGTACATCGGCAACCACGTTGTTTTTATATAGATACAAATAATTTCTTCTCGAATATTTCTTTGACTGAACACTGCTTAAAAATAGAAATACCTAAATTTCGAGCTAAGCAGGTACCTAGGACGACCCAAAATATTATTTTGATATTTGATCAATAGTCTAAAAACTATATGCAAAAAAGAAGCAACGTGAATATTATCGAAACCTCAAAAGCTATCGCTACCCGACTATTACAACAATGGCATAGACTAGACTTTGATATCTTCTGCTAACCACACAACACAACCCACATGGAAATGCGATTTGAAGTGTATGTAGCCTTTTTGCAAACAGACGGTATCGCAACCATATAGCAATGGCCGATAGCGGTGTCTGATAAAAGCGTTCTTTTAAAACATATATGACACGGTATACGTCCAAGGATATACGCGATGCATAAATTATCTTTGTCATGCGTGCGTTTATCAGTATCGCGCAGGACCGACGGCAGCGATTAGGCTAATCTTTGTTTATATATCCCAGATATGTATTTAAATTCGATTTTTCTACTCGTCGACTTTAATCTGTCAATTAGGTCACCACAGACTAAACTATACGTGCTGACTTTTCAGTGTTGGATAGTCTTTGACACTTAGGGCCACTTGCACCAACGAAAATGGAGCCTTAACCCGAGGGTTAACCCACCATTTTATATGGAATTTGACAGATGACAGCCCACTAACTCCGAGTTAAGTGGTTGGTGCAAGTGGGCCTTAGTCAACTATAAAATTTCATTACACTTCACTTTAGTTAACTGGAAAAAATTCAAAAATAGAACTTCATACAAGTTCTATACTGCTCGTAATTTGCGATACCTGGCAAATTTGCTGGATCTGAAACACATTTTTTTTTATCTATTGCGTTATCGACCACTCAGAGACGGTTATTACAAACAATTGGTTGCTAGGTAATTCGATGTTGATACAACGGTGAACGACGCTATTAACATTAATTTTAACTTGAATGATGACATTTTTCGTGCATTGATGATGAAGATGATGACTCATAGAAAAAGTATTAGTACGGTGGTGTGGGCACGTTTCTCGGATGTCAGTAAGCAGAGTGGCGAAGCGCATCTTCTTTTCAGAACTCTAGTGCGGTAAGCGTAAGAGCGGTGGCCAGTACTTAAGATATAAGGATGTTCTGAAAAGACACATGAAGAGGTGCAAACTTGAGCCCTCTGACTGGGAGCGGAAGGCAGCGCAGCGGCCCGAATGGCGACGTCTCGTTCATGATAGAGTAAAGGACTTTGAAACTGAACGCCTCATTGAACTCGACCGGAAACGAGATGAGCTTAAAGCCCGCCCGCCATCCTCAATGACCTACAATTATATAGGTGGTGTGCTGACGTGCCCAAAATGTGCTCGAAAATTTAGCCATAAGATAGGGTACGCGAGCCACGTAAAGGCACACCAGAGAGTGGAACAGCAACACTCTCTTTCTTAAAATTGTCTGTTCCAGAACACGCAGTCGCTGTGGCCGAAATCGGCCATGACAGCATCATCATCATCATCATTAGTATAAATTTAAAAGTGGAAAATGTCTGCCTTGGGTGAGACTTGAACTCACGGCCTCTGGAGTTCAAGTCTCACCCAAGGCAGACATTTTCCACTTTTAAATTTATTCTAAGCCTAGTGGCATCGATTGCAGACGTTTCTGATAATCAGAAGTTAAAAATCATCATTAGTATACAATAGTGATATAATTAAGATTTTCACTCTCGCTTTTCACTCAGCAAGCTTCGTGGTGGCCTAAACATGGTGCTCGACTGAAAAGCTTTGTATTATGTTTCAGAATCGCGAACTCTTTCAATACTAATAGGAGAAAAAAAGTGTCCCAAGGTTTTTTCCCCATTCCGTTACCATTTTTTCATACATTTTGTATGGCGGTAACGGAAAACGTTCCGAAAGACCTCGCGATTCTAAGTATGAATCGCGTCAGAAATACCCATGTTACAAAAAAAGTGGGGTGGACAACTTTGCAAAAAATGGCCCAAATACAAAAGTACCTAGTACAATCAAAATGGTATAGGGAAAAAGCAATCGGACTGTCCTTAAAAACAATGCTTATAGTGTCGTTTCTCTGTATTAGTTGTATCAAGTAACTACACTGTACCAACTGAAACTATAAATCAATAATTGAATATGCATCCGAGATATTTATTTCCGATATTATATTATAGGTATATAAAGGTAAAAACACTGGAAACACAGATTTGACGACAAATTACCGGCCATTATATTTATACCTAGTGTACTTTTGCCCTGACCTTGACATTCTTAATTGAACCGACGCAAAGATAAATCAATGGTAGTAGACTAGGTAGCGTAATAGGTGGGCGCTTAGGTACCACACACAATCTGTCTACCGTGTACCTAACTACCTAGACGTTTCGATTCGACTCGACCTTCCAGCTAGCAGGGGGAACCAGATTGACAGCTTAAAACTGAAACGTTAATATTGTTTTTTAAGATTGATGATTTCACGAAAACTAATAACGGCTTGTTTTAAATGTTTGTGAAAAACGTGTACGTGGGCATTTTCAGAATTTGGGTAAGTTGAATTAGCGTAAGTTGTTAACAAAAATTAAGTCACCGTCAGTTTTGTGACGATAATTAAGAATAAAATCTGTCTAAAAATTTACCTTTTTCACATTCTGAATGTAGATTATCGCTTAAATTTTATGTAACTAACAGAAAAACAATATTTTTTAAGAAATTTCATGTTTAATTATGTGTTAATTATCGTCACAAAACTGACAATGAGTTAATTTTTGTTAACAACTAACGCTTTTGGGGGGTCCCAAAATGCCCACGTACGTAGAGGGAAAAACGTAGCCAAAAGCCAGTCTATTAAATACCGTTGACGGTGTAGAAGTGTCACTTCATTAAAATCTTTTAACGTTTATGATAACATTTGATAACACTTCTGCGCTATGTGCTATTAAAATCGTTACAGAGTTTTAGGAGTGACCGATAATATATCCGATAAAATCGTACAGCTTTATTATTCAAGCTATATAACATATTTTATATGTATGTACCTACATATGTGTAAAATTATTATCTAAAATCTCTGCAATTAATCTTATTCTCTCCATAAAATATGAGTGTGTGTAAATGTAGTAGGTATTAACGACGTTGCTTTACGTTATCGTTTTCGCCATTAGTACTTACTGTTGTGTTACTGTATTTGCATACTTATTAACGCTGTGTGACGCTGTGTACATACGCAGATATTGTACCTTTGCGTACTACAAACTAGTGCGCGTATAGAACTAAGCATGAGTAGCAACTTGGCAAGGCTGTGGACGTATAGCTATAGGTGCTGATATGTTACGTAAGGCTTGAAATCGAACATTCTATAGCAATTACCTGCTATTCTAAGTATAGACTACTGGACCGGTATCACAGGTACCAAGTATCCATATATCGATTCCTACCGGTTTACCACCACTTACCTTTAAGGCAACAATAGCACATAAGTACAATGGCACATACATCGGTAGATATGCGATGTAATGAAACATTGTTTAAACCGAGTTAGGTTTGTGGTTCAGCTACGAGAAAATTCTAACGTTAAGAGGATACGGTAGCGAACATGCTAAAATGGAAAGGAGCCCCCCTTTCAACTTGGGAATTTTTGTTAAATATACAAGTGTTATTAACTAGATTTATAGAAAAAAAATGTCCATTAAGAACAACTGAGTCAAAAGATATTTCAAAATAATCTTTAAAATCGAGGTTCCGCTCTCGACTCTTTCCTCCTTCAAAACTTAATCAATCTAAACGAAATTTGAGAATCTGAATAACAATGAAAAAATTGTTACCAATCTTGAGTATCACACCTTTTTTTGCGCCACAATGAAAAAGGCCGTTTTTGGAAATTTTTGATTGGCTCTAGAATCTTTAAAAAGCAGAATATCAAAAAAATCAAAACGGTCCGACACAGATAAAAATAATAACAATCTGTGTTGAAAAAATCATTGCTCTATCTTCAAAAACCAGGGAGGAAATAGTCGAGAGCGTTTGTATGGAGAATAGCTAGGTTACCTATCCAGTTTGGTTCGCTACATTGTATACTTGTTTAGTTTATGTCGTCTTTCAGTGATAACTGATCAGTCAATAAAAGTAAGAATTTAGCAGGGTTGTAATACTTGTAATGTCTTCCACGATCTCCATTAATGAAGCTGAATTTTGAAAATATGTAATAGTTATCATTATCACTTATGTCACACTGTTCCTTTAGTCGTAAGTCATACCATATTTCCTATAGCAATGTTGTTTTATGGGATAGGATAGGAGTCATAGGAGGCAATCGAGCAGACAGGTCGCCTGATGGTAAGCGATTACTGTCGCTATATTTTCTGACTTTTACTTCAAGACTACAACCTGATTCAAGAATTTGAGTTTCATATTAGTTACGCTAAACTGTTACATAGCCCAAAGACACAGCTAAAGGGACCCGTGGGCCGTGAACCCACGCTGGCAACGCATCAACTATTCAGATTCCACGATGGATGCTGAATTATTCCCTCGCAGGTGCATCGCCTAGTTGCATACGGATCACAAGTACAACTGACTTCTCCATTTACAGAAAGAGCGTAAAAGCCATTAGAGCACAAGTCTAATATACGACTTTTAGATTAGAATAGCAAAAATCATCTATACCAACTTATTCGTAATCCGGGAACGCGGTTATCCCATCGGCACAGAGTTTGTTTAGGCTTGATCGCTGTCATGGATGGTTTTGTGGGCCTGTAACGAGCGTGGGATTCGCACGCGCCCTGCATTTGTTTACCAACTGACGACGACGGCTGTCATTCTATTTTTGAAACTGACGTTACTGACGAATCATGGCATTCATGGATGTGGATAGCGTCGACTGTAAAATGCCTATTTTATGGACCAAGCCTTTTTTGGTGGTTATTATTTGATGGAAAGCAATATATTCCATGAATTCATCAAAATAAACTTGACCTTGTTATCTGTTTCACTGTGTAGTTGGAGGACGTATAACACTTCGGAATTTGTTTGTATTGGTTTAGGTCGAAACGAAACTCCAAACTGAAAACATTGAACCTCTTTTCACATTTTAACTGAAAGTTATTTGAGAGAAACACGTTTTAACTGAAAGTTATTTGAGAGAAACACGTTTTGACTGAAAGTTATTTGAGAGAAACTACTTCAGAAATATGAGAGAGACAATAATTTAACCTACGAGTACTAATTTAAGGAGTAGGAACCATAGATTTATATATTATTAAGCTAGATTGAGTTGTTAGGCCAAAAAGTGTGTCCACATGAGAGGGTAAAGTTGGGGCTGGTGTCCCTCTCGCACTTATTGCCGCTGTCAAAATCATTTGAATGACGTCATCACTGTCATTATTTGGGGATACCAGTCAATATTCAAAGTTACTACCAAATCTACTAATACCGAATTAAAGTTTTTTTAATTGCGCAAAATCTTTGGTTTTATGGCTTCATAATAAAGACTTACTAATTCGTTACAAGGTAATAATATCTTTGCCTCGATATAATACTAAAATAATTTAAGAAGTTTATAAACTTAGTTATCATACAGGTAAAAATACTACTATTATAGTAATCTCTTTAACACTGGTCACACGTGCGAGAGGGACACCAGCCCCAACTTTGACCCTCTCATGTGGACACACTTTTACTAGTCTGATAAGAACGCCTTTCTGCACCGGTGATAAAGTTCAATTTAGTATGGAAAAAAAGTGTGAGCTCAGTCCCTATTGAAAGTCCATGGTAGGAACAAGTTGATTTGGTAGCGCATATAGATTGTGCAAGTATTATTTTATTTTAAACATGAATCCCAAGATTTGGTGTGAATTTAAGATTGTTGTCAATGCGGCCTCCAGGCTCCAATGAGATGTGGCAAATCCCGGGATAACGCAAGTAGGATGTTGATGTTGGCTGCCACCTCAGTTTATGAGCGCTAGATGTACAATAAACTGAGAAACAGCTAACAAAGATATTCAACCTAGGAAATAAAATTATAAGTAGGTACTTACCTATTAGCGTGAGAAGAATCTATGCTCCATCGATCGATGATTATATGTCGCGTCTTTCATGTCGATCTATAGATCTCTCTATACTGTATTAGGTAGTGTTAACTATACGTTAGATTAGATACATTCTTAATTATTTTTAAATTTACACGTAGTTATACATATATAAATTACTTAATTATATTATGACGTACCCAGCTTAGAAATATGTAAGTCATTAGAACTTAGACAATTGAACTACACAAATACCGAGTATCACTGTTTCATCATCACGTAATAATAACAGTTAGCAAATTACCAAGCTGCATACCAGATTTATTGTTTATTTTCATAATCTCATTTTTTCTAACTAGATGTTGTTTGTTATTATTGTCATCTCTTTTATAATGTCTCCTGTTTCACTCGCACAACTGGTGTACTTACAGTCAGATATTGGGCGGGGTTTTGCGGCAACATTGGTATAAAGACTAGTGCCGCCATCTAGCGGCTCATGGAAACAAAATTTTCCGCGCGAGGAATCTTACTATGCGAGCGCACGACAACTGCATGTAGTTCTGCTACTCAACACTAGGTGGCGCTATATGTTCTATAAGGAGCTTGGAATAGAAGTGTATTTTATTTTTAGGATTCTTTATCAAAGAAAATAATTAGGCTAATATGTATTTTTCGTTGTTTCAGGTGTTAGTGGAATATGACGGAGTAGACTGGCAGAGACGTGAATGGGTTGCCGTTTATTCGCGAAGGACGTTTCGTGTTTTTTTAGTGGAGAGAACTTTAGTGTGGGCTCCTAAAAATGTTAAGGATGAAACAATCAAATGGCCCGCTTTGGTAAGTAAAACACAATTTATTCATTATAAAAAAAAACGACTTCTAGTGCAAAACATAGTCCACTAGCTGTTTCTCCGTTTGTTCCCCTCATGTTAGTTCTATAGTCCTACACTAGGTGGCGCTAGGGGTATCAACATATAAACTTCACAACAATCATTTTAGTACTTATATTCTCCAAATCTGTGGTGGGTTACAATTTTACAAAAATCGAAATGAATGACATGTTAATCAGAAGGCCTATCAAGCACTTAATTAAGATTACTCTTCTGTGTGATATCTGTAAGACTTGGTAAGACGTAAGCCTCGGCCTTTTTATACTTTTTTCTACTCCCGTACTGTTATTCGTGAGTTACAAGGGCGTGCATAGAACTTTAAAACCCTACATAAAAGATGTCAGGACAAGTCTATCTAGTCTATACCCTGAAAACATTTAGTAGCAGTCGCACGATATAGCTGTTTTACAGTTCAGTAAATACATTGCTACCAACTTAACAAACCAATTCGCAGAGTCGAGACTCCTTCGTTTTCTGCTGCGTTCATTGGCGACGCGTCGAATCGCATTCAAATGTATAGAACTCGATTCAACTCGGCTCGATTCGTCTTAGTGGCCAGGCTTCAAAGAACCATACCATAGACAGTTTTATTTTCATGTTTGCACTCAAACTGCATATTCAAAATGGTAGGCGGTCCACCTAGATAACTAAGATGACTGAAAGTAGGTATTTGTTGAATTTATAATTTTCTTTCAAAATAAGTGCTTGGTCGTAGAAAAAGTATTGTATGCAACGGTGTTTAACTGAGTCAAAAAATGCTCGTGGCGTCTTTATTAACAATTTTCGGCTTCGCCTCAAATTGTTACCCACGCAACTCACCTTTTTTGACCTCTTTTAACCACCAGTTGCATAAAATACTATTAAATATAGGTACTTATATTTTTTTACCTGTCGCTGACGTGTTTTCATCCTATACTGATTACTGACACTACCGATTTTCAGCGGCATGCCTAAACCGAATGGTTAAGCCCTAGCATGGCAGCAGCTGCACTCGTCTTTTCCTCTTTTTAAAGTCAAAATAATCAAGTTGGCTGTAACGTTACCTCTCAAAACTAAGACGTAGGTTGTAGAACACGCCTAGAGTACTTCATTTCGAGCATTACCTGCACGTCTTGTATTTGCACAAAGCTCACGTTCCCCGCGTCACTAAATGTCTGCTTCAACTCTGAGATCTCTTTGAATGCGCTTAATTTCCGATCCCCAGGAACGAGAAGTCCTTTGCTTGGGAAATAGGTTTTGTGTTACAATTGTAGTACGTGTTTTCATGACCTTCGACTGGTTTGGCCTAAGTGGATAATGACATTAGTCAGTCTGTCTGCTAAGCTGATGGTCCTGGGTTCGCACCCCGGCAAGGGCATTTATTTCTGTGATAAGCACAGATATTGGTCCCTGATGTTTTCTATGTATTTAAGTTTTTGTACCTATATTATAAGTGTCGTTGACTGAGTATTCACAACACAAGCCTTCTTGGCCTTACCATGGGGAAGAGTTCGAAAATCTACCTATCTAATAAGAAACAACAAACTATTCACTTAACGAATATTTAAATGATGATAATATAAATGAGAAAGATTAAATTATGTAAAATAGATATTAATATAATTATATACATTTTAATAAAATATAATATAATGTAATGTACTTTAGTATGTAAGAAATTTTGCTGTGCCCATTACTACACCTGTATAAAATGAAAATGAACATGATCGCAATAAAGATTTGAATTGAATTGAAAACATTTGGCCAATCATTTTGACAATTTTAGTAAAAATTTTAATTTCTCCTGAAAAGGTTTCACCCTATTTAGCTAAAATACAATACTTTTTACATAAAAATAATCCAGAAAGGCTACAATATATAAACGTATTAACTAAATCTACAGACATTCATTACAGATGTCATCCACAGCACAGACCCTGAAATCACTATGGAAATAGAATCCCCTTACGCCCAGATACATATTCCATTCGCTAGCTCCCAATACATATGTTACTGCCATGTGACTCGCTCACGTTTTTCAAAAGATAGATGGTGACAGGCTAGGCTACATACATAGGCAGGTGTAGCCATGACCTGGTGATATAAGCATGCGTAGTTATACCTGTTTTGTTGTGAGGCATGCGTGCCCTTGCGTTGCGTCTTAGATCGTTATCACAAAGCTGCACACTGCCTTTGCATTGTTGATCGGCATTTCATAATTAACTACATAGATTTTGAGGTACCTGTTATTTACTAGATAAACAGGACTTAATGCTGCTGGAGTCAGCTACCACTGTTCAGAATATTTAACGAAAAGAAAAAGTATCGTTTAAGTCAGGTACCTTGTGCCTACTATTGTAAACATCAGAGAATCTTCTCTTGCTCATTGCTTATATTGCTTTATCAACATGACTGTGTTGTCTACGTTAGTAACTTATTAGTGATCTGTGGTGTTTTTTTTTTTTTAATTTATTTAGAGCATTGGCAGCGCGACCATCAGCTCAAACAGAGACATACAAGAAAATACACAAACAACAACAAAATTAAGAATTTTAAGAGGGCTTTCGTGTGAAAAACAGTGAAATCGCAACCGAGCGCTTGATCATACCGTGTGTGGTATCAAATTAAAGGGCTTTGCGAGTTGTTTACAAATATATATCACATTATAGGACTTTTTCTACTTGGTCTAACAAAATATGAGAAAATGTCCAAAAGTGGCAATAATTGTACCGGTGAAGGCCAGTTTTCAAAAAATTGCCAAAAATTAATAATAGCAATTTATAATCACTAAGGCATAACAGCAATTTAAGTAAACGTTGCAGATTAATTAAGTACAAAAATTATTTCGATGTGATGTAGATTTTCAAAGAAATTGTCACTTAATTTTAGGTAATTTCTGAAAAAAATTGAGATCGTCTTAGCCTTGTTTACTCTTTTTTAAAACCTTATAATAAAAATGTAGTCTGAGAAGTTTGTAGTACAGGGTATACGAATTATAAATTTACCTGTTTTAGTAATCAAAATTGTCCAAATTTTACAAATAAGGTCGACAAAGGCCCCGCGCACACGGAGACAACAGTTGCTCGGCGACTTTCGTATTTGTATGAAAAGTTGCGTCGCCTCGTGTGCGCACCTTCATACTAGCCCATAGACCAAGCGACGGAGACAAAACAGTTTTGTCTCCCGTCTGTGGGGGCCCTAACACAGCTCTATACGTGTGTTTTTCTAAACGTGCATTAGAAAAAAAATCATAATTAATTTAGTGACTTGGTTTTCAAAAATCCAGTCTTATAAAAATCAAGATAATAAGATGCTCTAACTGAAATTTGAATTAAATAAATCTATTGGATAACGGAAAGTGTAGTATTTCACCGACTAAAACTATCAATTTTACATTATTTTGTCGTTTTTTTTGAAAGCAGCCTTAATGATCTGTGGTGTTGTGTCAGACAAGTTATCGAGTAAATAAATAAAGTGCGGGTAGTTTGAAAATTTTGCACACTTAATTTATATTGATACCCGCTGCTGTCAGTTATTATTGAAATCATGGGCGTTAAGTCGAGTCCAAACAGTCGGAAGGTAAATAATTTGATAGATAGTGATTCATTATTATTCGACAGTTGAGAGGTTAAGCTGAGATAGACACAATCTAGATAATTGCAATAAGTAAATCAATTGTTCTGTTTGAACCGCTTCGTATTAACTACGTGTTGAAGGTTGAAATGTTTTGTGTGTGGAATTTAGTAAGTAAAAATCTATCTCTGACACAAACGAAAGCGTATTAATCTATAGTTCTTTATAGATAATTAACCTAACTACGTCCTTATGCCCTTTAATAACCTTCCAGTAATGGATTTCGCTCAGTAAAGTACCTATACATATACCATTTTTGTTAGCCTTTGAAGGAGAAATACCAATTACTAGCTTATGAATGAAAAGATTTATGTTCCCTAGTGATGAATTCAATTAGAAATGTAGAACACAGATTGATCTACCTAATTTATATTAAAGTTTAGAAATTCAACTTGTTCTTAATAAAGTCAGTACCTAATAGTGGCGACGCGTTTTTGTTGGTAAAGCCGGAGGGGTTTTTGGGGTATGTTTTGTATGGACTTCCACAGATACTGCAGAATTTTAGGGAACCCGTTGGGAATCGACTTGTATCGACGCTACGCCACTGGTACCTAATTGTAAACTTAAATATAAAAGTTTTCTGCTGTCTATTATGTATAATTCATATTTAGTAAGTACCTACATTGCTTGTTCATGACAGGTAAGAAATAAGACTTTTATCAACAAAAGGGCTTTATTTAAAACAATCTTTTGTCTTCCAAATTATCAGAAATATGTTACAACAATATAGACTATTTTATAGGCATGAGAAAATAAGAAATTAGTCTAATATTATTTTAGTTTCTTAGTGTGTTGTCATGGCTTACATACGATTTGATAGTTCCAATAATGGTGTATAAACTAATACATGATATCAGGCAGAGCACATCACGCACATGAAACTTCTCAAGTTTCAGTGCCGCTCATAGCAAAGGGTTGAATAGATGGTGATATTGCAGTTACAGGTTGCGAGCCTCTTGCCTACACTTAACCCATTCCCCACAGTCGACTTCTACGACACCCACGGGAGGAAAGGGGGTGGTTAATTTCTTAACCCGTGACCTCACGGGCAATAGACTAATACATATATTAGATACAATATTAAATAATATGTTGTGTTGCAGACGTTTACCCCCCTGGCGGCGGACCTGACGCTGCAGCCGCACGCGCAGCCCGTCGAGTTTCTGCACGATCGACAGCTCAGGTTCCTCGACTATGGTAACCTGCAGCCGTTCCAGGTAAGCTCGTGAGACAGCCTTAGCTTACCTTAGCTTGATTATGGATATACATATTTAGATTTTTGAAACACTAACCTTCTTCATAAACGCTTACAAGTTAATAAGTCGCTCATAATCGTTTGCTTTCTGACGTATTGATATGAGAAAAAGGAACAAACGATTTTTTCCCCTCACTAGCTCGGAAACACGTGTTTTGTCCTTTAATACCAGCGGGTAAAAACGCATTTTATCCACTAGTGGGTAAAGTAATTTGACCTTGAATAAAGTCAAATTAACTGCTTTTAAGTTGATAAAAGTAGATGAATCTAGTAATAAAGATGATTTACCACCTGTGGAACTACTGGAAGCAGTGATAAACGCATTATTTGCGTTGTAGTTTCCTCGCTATAGTGAGGGGAAAAGTTTTGTGTTACACTCGGGTGCAAAAGTATTTTACTTCTCGTGTGTTAAAAAACTCGCAAGTTCAGGATTCTATAGTTGAACCACTCGCTTCGCTCGTGGTTCAACTATAGAATCCTTTCACTTGCTCGTTTTTTAATTCCACACTCGGCGTTAAAATACAACTTTGCCCCCTTGTATAACAAATAATAACTATTATCGGCTTGTCAATTTTAGTGAACGTTTATGAATAATGTAATGGGGCATATCGGTGAAAACAATCATACTTTTGTTAGGACCAGCAAACGCGTCGAATGCTGATCCCTATTACAGTTCGTCTAAGTCGCCTTTGAATAATTTGGACAGGGTTAAAAAATATACAATAATTAATACTTTAAATACATTCGTTAATAAAATATGAATAGTGAATTCTATGAACGTCGAAAAATAAATTAATTTGGCGTTGGCAGTACGCGATTCCAAGTAAACAATATGAATGCTTGCTTAAATTTGAATTGGAGAATAATACTTAAATTGGAATCTTGGAATTATAATTTAAGTGAATGGATCTTCCACCAAGGATTTATCCACGTTTCGGTGAAATGCTACTAATTTATGCTCACAGCTTTTTATTAATATATTTTTCTTGGTAACTCTTGTTAACTTCCATTATTACTTTATCCGTATAAATGAAAATATCCTTTGCAATATCTTTTACCTACAATAAAATTCAAAAGGTATATTACTTCCATCATAAGGCGTGTTTAAGTTGAACCAAGTTTAAGATTCTTGTAATTCCTCAGTTTCGCTAGCGGCATAGTTGAACGTAACACTTGCGGAGATTAAACCAAAGTTGTTAGCATGGCAGGCAATATTAGCAATTCATTACTAAGCACCCTGATATTAAATTTGGCGCGGCAAACAAAGCTTTGTTCCTCTTAGAATGAATACATAAATCCATATAATATTTGTCGGAAAAATATTATTCAGAATTCACTAGATTGTGTTGTGTTGTGTCGTATTGCTCCATTGTAACTGACTTTATTGATCTTGGAACGTGCCTCTGACACATAAAATATGTATAAACTGATTTACGTTTAGATGTGTTTATTTTATGATCCACTCGGCAGGCTAAGCTCAAACGTGGGTCGCATGAATCAAGTTATGTTTACATTTATTCTTTACTGACTCATGTCTAAGTCGAAGTGTTTTATTACGTAATCAAATATTTACGAATGCGAATTAATTATGAGAAAAAAACAGTTGCCAACTGCCATTTAGGCACGGTAATCGTTTTAACTGTCATGTCGCAGTTCTGAGAACCTTGTACGTGAAATTGGAATTCTTCGAATACGCTATTTCTAACAAATTCATTTATTATTCTGTTGGAACACTTTGAACTCACAGAAACATTCCGCGCTTATAAAGCTTGCGATTTTGAGCGCCGGGGGAAAATGGCTGGAAGTTGTTTGATTAATGTTATGGTATTTCTGCAATTTTTGTCCAATAAAGCAATGTCTTGAATTATAGCTACGATACGTAGGTATGACGTTGAAAATATTATAACAAGTATAAAACATGCTCTACGAAAAAAAGAATTGTGAATAAATATGGCGATAGAGAACGGGCTTCCGTGTTAGATTGAGTTTGTTTGTACAAGTGAGTTTGTACAAGACAAAAAGCAAAACGCATAAGCGACCCAATTTCGAGTAGACGTTACGAGTGTTTATCCAAACTTGCGCGCCCAGGCGGGGGGAGATCAAGGACGGTGTCTGCCAAACAAGGGGGGTATTTTCCCGGGAGACGGGAGCCGGGCGGGCCGCCCCCGCTGGAGAGGGAGCGGTATGTTTTGATGCTCGCCGCCCGCTCTATTGATTTTCCGCCCTCGCCACCCAGCTGCCCCTTTATAATATCTGAGCCAGGTGGCTGGTGTGTTCACGTCATGCTATTTTCGGCGAGCCCGGCCGCCTCCTGGCCGCGGCGATGTTGCCGTGCGATGATTGATGCCGACTAATCTTAATCAACTGCTCGTTTGCGATGTCCACCGAGTTTTATGAACATGGCGGATGTCGATGTCAGACTTTAACAGTAGTGCTAACTTTGTTCACGAGTTAGAAACTTTTAAAATTCGTTTTGCTGTGTTATTCTTTCGAAGTAATATTTTTATTGTTGTGTACATGTAGGAAATTGCTACGTATAATTAGGCTAAGGCATTTGATTTATAATTCTTCATTGAACTAGTTACAATTTTACATACCTTACTACATTTAGTAAATCGGTGCCAGTTTATACTTGAAAATCTTGAAATCATGTGTAAGTTAAAGTTAAGAGGGGGTAGAGCAGGGAGAATTTTCAGAATCTGTCAAATTACCCCATTACACACACAAACACCCTTCACTCACACTACCTCAATTTACTGTGAAAGGTCAGTGACCCTTAATTTTTTTCAAGAGTGTTATTTTGAGTTTGTAGTCAACTACTTACCTCCTTTGAGAAATTAAACTGTAAAACCGGCCAAGAGCGTGTCGGGCCACGCTCAGTGTAGGGTTCCGTAGTTTTCCGTATTTTTCTCAAAAACTACTGAACCTATCAAGTTCAAAACAATTTTCCTAGAAAGTCTTTATAATGTTCTACTTTTGTGATTTTTTTCATATTTTTTAAACTTATGGTTCAAAAGTTAGACGGGGGGGGCACTTTTTTTTCCTTTAGGAGCGATTATTTCCGAAAATATTAATATTATCAAAAAACGATCTTAGTAAACCCTTATTAATTTTTAAATACCTATCCAACAATATATCACACGTTGGGGTTGGAATGAAAAAAATATCAGCCCCCACTTTACATGTAGGGGGATACCCTAATAAAACATTTTTTCCATTTTTTATTTTTGCACTTTGTTGGCGTGATTGATATACATATTGGTACCAAATTTCAGTATTCTAGTGCTAACGGTTACTGAGATTATCCGCGGACGGACGGACGGACGGACGGACGGACGGACGGACGGACAGACAGACATGGCGAAACTATAAGGGTTCCTAGTTGACTACGGAACCCTAAAAAAGGTAGCATACAAGAAGACAGAGAAAAAATTCGCATCATCTAGCTTTCCTTCTCTGTTCATGTCTCATGTGACTTAAATTTATCTAAATATGTAGATAACGTTCCTTACTCAGTTGATTGTTTATCTAGGTGTATTTCAAATTACTTTGCACTTCATTTTGCGTTACTTTTCTATACTTACTTAGATTAAAAATCGTCAGCCTGCCTATCCCCGCAAACATTATTCAAAGTCGTATGTGAAGGCAGATACCTCCAGGCAGACAATTATGGTCACGTGATAAATGATAAAACATTCAGCCCTATCGCACTATTTGTAAGTGCAATAGGGACGGTCCGATGTTTTATCATTTATCGCGCGAATATGATTGCCCTGCAGGTCTTCAGAGGCCTGTGCTGTGCATTACGTATATGCGGGTTGTATTAAAGACTATCAGATATTTTCTTTATTCTTTTTGGTCGTTAGGTTTTTTTATCATTTAGTTTGATACAAAATAAAGTATGTGTATAAAATAAAAACCTAATGAATAGAACAAAAAAAATTGTAAAAACAAGTTAATAATTATAGTTGAACTTAATTCGTGTAGTTATGTTATATATTTTTAAACTAAGTAATTTAAATTTAGTTCTTGTGTAATTCTAGGTTAGATAATAGTATTAGTTGGAGCTCGCTGCATTATATGAGAGAATGTTATGTACTCCGTAATTGTCATATATATCAGTACTTAATGCCTGTTTGAATGCTTGTTAATGTAATCTACAATATATATGATGTGGACGTACTTTTATAATAAAAAAAAAAAAAAAAAAAAAAATAGAGTACAGCTAGCAGCAGTCAAGTCAGAGACACAAAGAAAGACAGGGAATATCGACGCATATCTTATCTTATCCCAATACCGCCATCGCCATCTGCATCAGACACTTTATCTTACCCAATTTCCGAGTCTCTTCTCTAAATTTCAGTTTCTTGAGTTGAAAATGTTGAAACTGATACTTAGTAATAAATAAAACACAAAAAAACATATAAAAATCACAATATAATTTTAAATTATAGCTTAGGCCCTGTACCAGTTGCAGTCGCCACGTCTGTAAAGTCCCTTGTAGTTTCTTTTAAATGGCTAAATACCTAGATGTTATGTCATAAACATCTGTGACGTGACTGAAAATTAAAAAACATCGCTCAGAGATAAGGTTCAAATTAGCATGGCAAAAAATACAACAGTGCAGTCAAAATACGAAAAAGCAAATGTCAATGTCAATATCACTGCCGTATTTCAGGCAATAAGGGCTGTTTTCTCAAATATGAAAAAATCTCAAAAGCAGGACTTTATAAAGACTTTCTAGGAAAATTATTTAGAACTTGATAGGTAGACCAATTTATAAAAGTTGTACGAAAAAAAATTCTGAACTAAGTTTGTAACTATATATGAAAAGCATTTTTATCTTAGATTGCATATTTTAGTATCGTAACGATTTTTCTTTCAAATAAAAAAAAGAATTATTAGAATAGATTCACGGTGTCTACCGTAAACTGGGGTTAATTGACCAATTTGGGAATTTAAACTTCTCTAGCTTCTACATGTAATGGGTAGCTATAGCTAGCTTCTACATTTAATGGGTATTTTTATCCATTAAATGTAAAGAAAGAAAAAAAATGGGGCCATCAACTTTTTTAGTCTTTTCCTGCTAAAAATCTAGAAAAGTAACAAAATAATGTACGCAGAAAAAAAAACTATGAGATCAAACTTAAACTGACATTGGGGTTACTTTGATACCCTATGTTTTTTTTAAATGGTAATCGAATGTAACCCCTTGCAAAAGTATTTTATCTCAAGAAAAGATAAAAAAACGGTTCGCACAGTCAAATATTAGAACTCTTTAACGCTATTTTGGGGTTACTTTGATCAAAAATAAAAATTACCTACCATCTTCGAAAAACCAACTTTATTTGTAATTGTTTCAATATTTATCACACGAAGAGATCAAATTATCTGCCTCAACTCAACAAGTACCGTGACATAATCAGACAATAATCAACTATGTGTCATTATGGTCAATGTTACCCCATGCAAGTGATCAAAGGCACCCCACAGAGTAAATCATTAGTAATAAATGCCTAGTTTGACTTTATGATACAAAACTCAATACTTACAATGGTAGGTATAGCTAAGCAGAAACACATTTCTGGCAAGCTACTTAATATTCATTGTGAACCTTTTACTTGAATACCACTACGTTAGTTTAGAAGTTATTTAAACATGAAAAATAGCATCAAACTATGCTTATATTTTAACACGTTATCCGCACTGCCCACGACCATACTTACTTGTTCACTGC
Organism: Leguminivora glycinivorella; assembly: GCF_023078275.1. NCBI lineage: Eukaryota > Metazoa > Arthropoda > Insecta > Lepidoptera > Tortricidae > Leguminivora > Leguminivora glycinivorella. Next base: position 11,696,239 of record NC_062979.1, on the reverse strand, counting down.
GTCAGAGCACCATTTATAAAGGTTGGTTTAAGGTTATCATATGTGTAGATTTCGATAAATTTATTTTATTAATACATAACCGACTACTCATAGCATATTAGTTAGTCAGGGTTTGTTCGTAGTCCAAAAGGGTCAACCCTAGCACTTTTCCCTATTCACCCCAACGTTAGGGTGAGCGAAAATTACTAAATAAAACGACATATTTTCAAAGACAAACCGAAGTTCACACCGCTGGAAGATTTTTTGTGTAAAATATTAGCATGGAACATATAAAAAAAGTGCTATCGACGTTCAAAAGTCGGTTTTGGTCCTATTCAGCACAAATTACGGTAGTTCATACCCGTTCCGACCCCATGTACCCAAAATCTTTAGAAAACGATGTACTAAGTAGCCCAAATTGCAGCGCCGTCTCTAGATGAATTGGGTTACTAATTTATGCAAACTACTTAAGTCGCAATAGATGTCATTTCATTTAGTATTTTAGAGGTAACTAGTAAAGATAATTTAGTTTTACAATTGTGCGAAAAAAGATTCTAATTTGGCCAGATTTTTTAACCGACTTCCAAAATTCAAAAGGTTATAAATGTATAGTTTTTTCTTAATATCACTTCTGGGTGCGTAGCCGAATGGCACAAACGCTCACGAAACGAAGCGCTAGTAGATATCTATCCCTATCGCTCTTGCCTATTGGCGCGACAGGGCCGGACTACGTTTCGTTTTCGTTTGGCGTCGGAGAAATGCCATTCGGCTACGGGGCCAGGTCCAATTTCAAACCCCACAAATATTAACGGCAAACTGATAATGACATTAAGTTTTTTTGAAATAAATTTGTGACATATGTGGGTAGTTTAGTAATTATAGGCACTGACTGATTGTGGGTAGGTTTATATTTTCGCTCTCTGCTAATAAATCTTGTATGGAACGGACGTGTTTTCTTTGGTGCCTCTTCATCAGTGCTGATCTTCGGCTGGGAGCAAACCTTACAAAATTAAATGCCAAAAAAAAAGTTTATCAGTAAAAAATACTTATTTGAAAATAAAGTCATAACCGTTTTCATGCTTATATATTGAAATAGATATCACGCACGAAAGTAAGAACGACAAGGCCCCCTGGTGGCTGAGCCGGGAATCGAACCCGCCATGTCTCTCGCTATACCGTAATCCTCTAAGTGCCACTTGCACCAACGAAGATGGAGGATTAACCTGAGGGTTAACCCACTATTTTACATGGAATTTGACAGTTGACAGCCCACTAACCCTGAGTTAAGTGGTTGGTGCAAATGGACCTTATAAGATTCATATACGAGGTGGTCAAAATGTGCCTATCAGAGATAATATACACTAGAGAAATTTCGTTGGGTACCACACGGCGGGCGGGTGGCCTAGTGGTAATGACGTTAGCTGCGTAAGCTGAAGACCCGGGTTCGATTCCCGGCTCGGCCATCAGTAGGCCTTGTCGTTGTTTCTTTCGTGTATGATATCTATTTCAATTGTTGTATGTATGTATGTGAACACTTTATTGTACATAAGACAAGTTAGGACATATAAATACAGTATAGTTATGGTGTATTAAGGCGAACTTATCCCTATAAGGTGTCTCTTTCAACCTTTGAGCGAATTGAGAATTTATTATTTATATAAACTTGAAAAATCAAAAATTATTCAATAAAATAATTTTATTTCTTCCATAGTTGTATAGTTTCATACTTATGATTTTTATTTTAAAGTAATCCATTTATATTATAGCAATCATGGGTGAAACGTGGAGGTTGACAGAAGTGTAATTAACATTTCTAAATGTTGATTTCTTGTATCTAGTCTAACTACGAAGCAATACATTGACTTATAAATTGCATCCATATACAGAGAGGTCATTCATAAAAACATCACTTTAGGTAAGTTATATATCTTTTATACAATTTGACAACCATTGACCACACATCCCAATTCACCCCTCTTCCGACCCTAATCACCCCCTTCGTACACCTATTCACCCCCTTTGCGACCCGATTCCCCCCATTCCTGATCCTATTCACCCCTCAGGCCGCGGATATTTATCCATCAAATTGAAATTAAAATCGTCTGTCAATGAAAAGAAAATTGTAGTAAGTATGTATGGAACATAAACTTTAGAAGTGTAGGTATACACTACATTCAAAAGGAAAACGAACAAATTCTGAGCAAAATTTTACACAAAAATAAAGTTAAAATGAGTAAATAATACAATAAATTTAAATGCCAACTTTGACAGACATTTTCATGCCCCTAACTAAATATATTATTTTCCCTGGAACTACGGAACCCTACACTGACCGTGACCCGACGCGCTCTTGACTGGTTTTTCTTCTCAATGAAATGCAGAGATAATAAAAAATTACACCTCCCAATTTATAATATTTTTTTTTTGCAAAAAATTCGTTTTTGGCACAAGCTAAGACGTTTCATAACAGAGTTCCTCTGACCACCTTTCTGCTCCATCATCAGATCACCTCCATGATACCATAATATTGCATTGTCACGTGATTTACATATGTGTGCAAAATTTCAGCTCAATCGGAAACCGGAAAGTGACGTACGTTTTGACCCAAACTAACAAGGCAAGTTGAATAAAAGCTTGTAAAAAGGCTTCTGATATCAGATTTGTAATAAGTTTAGTTGTCATAGTTTAAGAACAGATGAGACAGACATATGCAATGACAATAATTATAATACTGTCGTGTTTCGTGAGATGTCAAATCACCTCATACAATTTACCGCTCTAAGGCAACTAAGGTAGGGTTTGTTATTGCACTTTAATTACATATTAATGATTTCTAGCCCGTAAGATATATATTTGCTTTTTTAACAATGGATAGATAATTATGCGAGTGAGAGTGTAATTTAGATTTTTATAAGGAAACAAATATTTTTAAGCGAGCCGATCAGATATTTATACGAATAAGGACCCTCCCACATCTACCGTCTCGCGATCGTAGCGTCGGGCCAACTGTATGGCTAAGCCGCGCCGACGCGATGCGGCGTCTTTTTTCCATACAGTTGGCCCGACGCTACGCTCGCGAGACGCTAGAAAGAGAGACTATTTTTTGCCGGTCACGAAGCATCACAATTTTTTGCCGGGAATATGTCGTCATATACTTATGGCCCCTATAGAGAATCGGATATATTGTCACGGCCGTTCATAGTCATATATACGTATGCTGGTGACTGTTCCATGAACATCTGGTCTAGTTTAATGGAGAAGTGCCATTCAAGACGAGCGTTACTTTCTAAACAACGATGAACTTACGGTTACTTACGTGTTCGTGGTATGCACAGGGTAATCTTTAATGAAATTAAAATTAAAAAAAAAATTTATATAAAAATTTGAACCAGAAGCACACCATACGGAATATTGTATTTAATAAATAGGTACTTATATACCCGCCCGCATTTCCCTTTCTTCTATTCTAAGTAAGAATCGATTAATAAGTATCTAAATATGTAAAAATAAATTAAATTATAATTGTTTACATACAACCTGGTTGACAGAATTTGACGTAGGTGCTGTCATATATATTTTTAAAATGACGTACTGTTAATACCAGCGTAATGAAAATTTATTCCAATGAGTAAAAGAAAACATGAAACTCTTTTCAATTTAACCGAACTAGAATGAAATCATTTATACTCATTCGGTTGTGTTCGTTATTTTCTTTAATAATGTGATATATTTTTATTTATTTTTGATGCACAAGCCATGCACCTTTACACTTTAAATGAGATTGGATCTCCACCTGACATTATCGACTTACCCTATTTATTTTGAGCACAGTTTTACACTGGTATGGTTTTTCGTGTACGTACACGATTTTCTGTCAAAATATTTGTCAAATTTAATTGTCAACGCGGAGCGACCGGCGACACGTCTGCCTCCGATGAGCCGCTCACGGCATCTAATCGAAAGGAGAATTCTGACAGCAATGGCGAATGTATGGAAATTTTACGATAGTTTAAATTTAAGGTAAAATTTCTTTGTTGCCTTTGAGAGGAAAAATATAAAAAACCTCAAAACTTGTAGTCCATTTATCTGGCTTTCAGAATCACATAATGTTATAACTAGAGTATTGAATTTTTTTAACAAAGTTTACTAAACGGCGACATACGTTTTTCTCATTTTAGGTCATCTTTGTGTGGGTTTAGTTATTACACCGTTAATAATTGGAGATTGTGAATAGTCAAAAGTTGTAGACACACTCTTTAAGATAATAACTACATTTATTTTATTTCATTTAATTTAGAAATGTGAGCAGCATTTGTTAAACGCCGAATGCACTTTTCGAGGATTTCGTACGACCCCCTCTTAAGGATAATATTAGGTACCTATGTCATGCATGTTTATGGAACTGTGGATATTGTTTTTCCTTAGAGTTTCTTTATTTATATTTTCCTTTCTTGTAAATACTGCTATGAAAAACATTATTACAAGGAATATTATTTATTTACCTGATGAGGAAGTATTTAATTAGATACGCGCCGGTATAAAGGAAAAGCTGTAATTCAAGGTAAATGAGGCATATTTATATTTGCTTGTTATCATTACATTGGTATTCGTTGCTATCGAGCCCTCGAAATTTTAATTTTCCGAGAAACACGTCCAATAAACAATTCTGACGTACTGAGCTTTGATATTATCTGGGCACGTGTATCATCTGTGAGATATTAATGAAATAAGGAATGAGCTCTTTCGTTTAATTTACTTTCATTAATTTACATAAATGATATTATTTTGTAGCTTAGCTAGTATTAATGAAAACAGGTAAAAACTGCAAAAAAGTGATATTATGGATGAGATGACACACGAGATATGTTTTATCTGATGATATGAGTATCATAGTAAATCGAAATTTATATTGACCCTATCGACCCTATCGTCTATTCCAGACTTTTTATGGTGTATATAAACTATGGTGTGTATAGTAGGTAACATTGGAGAAACATAGTTAGAGATTATATATACATGAAATGATGTATATTGAAACGTTGGTACACAAATAACATCAACACCAATCTCTGCGTTATTATTCTAACCTTTAAAGGTTAACCATTTAACATTTACACTAATAATGTAATTACTTTAACTTTAAAATCACTTTCCATTACCAGCCCCCGCGTCGCGGAAGTTGTCGACTTTCGTCTCTATGCACGCAACCCAGCGCCCACAAATTTTAAACGAGTAAAGTTTGTTTTAGCTTTACCCCACTGTCCGGCGCAGGGTGGCGAGGCGAGGGTGTGCATGTGTGTGTAATGGTGTTACAGATCTTGCCTGTTTTATTAACAGCCAAATCCGTTGACATCCTTTATGGAGATTAAGATATAAAACGGGCGGGGACGTGAATCTGGGCCGCCATTATATTTTCCGATCTTGATTTAGAAAATCATTGATTTTACTAATGAATAAATTGGCAAGGATAATAGCAATGTCAGTGATTTCAACACTTTCCTACAGCAGGTAAAGGGTCAACACTAAAAATATTGAATCTTGAAAGTTTTCGATTGAAATCTGAAATTTACACATTGAAACTAAGACTAAACGTAGGTATAACTTAATATAGAGCCTTAATATAAATAAAATGTGAGTATGCACGGGAAAACGTCCCACTTTGTCGATTGCTATAAAGCCGCTTTGTCAGTTTATTCATATAAAGATACAAGTAAATCTCGCCTTAATGGTAACCGACAAAGTGGGACGTTTTACTAAACACACTCACAAATAAGCCCTTGAAGCAGTTGAAGCATTGTGTAACAAGGAAGCTGGTGGCATTTTCTCATGATCTAAGAGATTCAACGCCAAATAGGTAGTACGAAATGGCCATATACTCAAATCCAGGCCCTTGTACAGCAGTGGCGGCTGGTGAAAATTTCTGTTAGGCAACACTGAGCAAAAAGAAACCTACTTTTACATTAGGTACTTTACTAGTAATAAATTTTAGGCAAGCCGGTGGGAATCGGCTTGTATGGATCAGCCGCTGCTGTTGTACAGTCACCGGCATAAATAAGTGATGATTTCTGTACCTTGTCCCATTAACATCTTGTTTGAAATGTCATACGAAGTTGTCAAATGATTAAAAGCGACAAGGTACAAAAATGATCACTTATTTATGCAGGTGACTGTATCAAAATTATATAATTTAAAGTAATAATGTTACATCAAGCAGACTTCCAGATCTGACTTTAACTCTTCCAAGATTAAGCATCGTCGTCCGCAGCCACAATAGATAGGAAACCACAAAGACCCTATATAATCCTGCCCGCTCCTCTCCGAGGCTTTCCTTCCGCCTGATGGATTGAGTAATGCATTGTTTTCCTTTCCACTTTTGTTATCTGCAATATAAAGAACCTTTTATTGCGGACCCAAGGAAATTGTACAAGGATGTTTTGTAGGAGATTACAAGTAACAGAGTTGGCGTAGGTCGGTTCTTAACTTGAAATGTCTTTTCTACAATTATCTACTTTAATCTTAAAATAGAAAGGAGTAATAGGAGTCCTAATAGTAAGTAGTCTAATAAATATTAGTGTAATTGAGTGACCCTTTATTTATTTAATTGTATGGTAGTACACAAAAACAGGCAGTTATATAAATGTCATTGAAATACAAGTACATAACCCATTGTTATATTATTTAAATCTTATCTTTCGACTTTTTCTCTGGCACTTACACTTAAATACAATTTAATTGGACACATAAATAAGATCAGTATATGAGATAGCTATGAAGTTAAATGTACCCTTGTATGCGAACGTATCCCTACAAGACCACCCACACGAGAGAACTGACAGATTGTATAGGTGTAACCCGTGTAACGTATACTTTATTAAACCCGAGCTGAATAAATACCCTCTGATTCATTAGAGGTCCTTCGGGGCAAGTGGCCCAGGATTATTCTCATGTCAGAGTGATCTATTGCAACATTTTTGCTGATATCAAAAGCCATGTTCAAGTACCTACGAGTAAAGCAACAAATTAATCTGCAAACATAATTCTACATCTTCTTGAAATTGTAAATAGTAATAATTTAATTGGCATTAATTCCTAATCCGTGGCGTTTCAATCAATCAGTAACTAGACGCAGTAGACGTGCTATATAAAGTAAGTAAGTACCTAAAGAATTTCAAATAGACAGTAACGCTAAAGCCAGTCTGACCTGTATAAAAAGATGTCTGCTCCGAGCTCCGCTCGCAAAGAAAGTTGTTTGTATTTATAATAAGTCAAAGTCAAAATATTCTTCTTAAAAAGATATTTTTGTATTGTAAAGTATAGTTTTATATTCAGGCGTCACGCCGTATTTGCACCAGTCTGTTTTGTTGACATAATCGGGCACCAGACCGTGACAAATGTTGTTTAATCCGTCCGACGTAACAACAAAAGCCTCATAGTAAATGTTCTACTTTAAAAGACATTTGTACAAACACGTTCTTACTCATTCTGTGACCCTGGTAATTCAGAGGTCTGTATTTACATAAATTTTTGCACGTTTTTAACTGTTCTTGGACAGAACGTTTATTGCCCATTAATTTGTATTTTGCATTCCGGTTTTTATAACTCCGGTTTGAGTAAGAGCCAGACTAATAATAGCTTACATTTTTATCAGTGTTGGTATTTTTAACTTCGTAAAAATTATAGACTACCTGCATTGTGCGTCCCTTTAATTTCGCTTGTGGTATGTGAAAATTGTAGGTACATGATTGAAAAAAAAAGATTGCAATACTAAATAGATCTACAGTAAATATTAGTTACGTCTAGTGACGTACAATAGTGTAGTAGTTACTAACGTTCGTCATGTTTGAATCCCTATAAACTGTCTGCGTGCCATTTAATTTAGTGTTGGTTTAATGTAACCATTAGGTACTGTAAAAAAATATAGACCACAAATAGAATTAATTTGTTTTTTATGACTAAACGGACTCTAATACAAACTTATATTCGTGCATTACAGTGTTTATGGCACGTACCAAAAGTCTATTATTGCATGGTCCAGTTTGCATATACATATGTCCAGTAGAACTACTCACTGAACAAGGGGAGGGTGGGGCGAGTTCATCGCACCGGATACGTCTGTCGCCGAGTGCGGAACGCACAGGTGTGTGCGTCTTGTACGCGTGTGAGTGTAACATTGACATAAATACGGTGCATTACTAATGCGGGTGTTTCATATTTATTGTTATCTAAAAAACCTAGTACTTTATAGCCCACATGCCCTAAACAATTTGTGACTTATGGTTATAGATGTTAGATGGTCTATCGGAACATTTTTTCACAGACTTATTGTTTAACCTTGAAAATTTAAAAAACATTCAGCTTCTCATCCACGGATATATTAGAGAGGCTTCGGCATTGCATTTAATTAGAATTTTTGAGCTTATGTCATGAGCCTAGGTCTACTTTTAGTACTTAGGTTCATAACGTACTTACTCTAAACGCAGTTTCCAAAAAAATTGAAGTTATATAAACCCTCTTTTGTCTTGATGTTTTAATTGATTTTTACACAACATACTGTTGCAATTATAATCTGTATTATGCCACCTACGTGGCTAAATTGAACATACACACACTTAATAGGACATGTTAACTGGTAACGTTACATCAGACCATGCCCATAGTTAAGAGATGAATAATGCACCCGGTTGCATACGTATAGACAAACCAATTTATACTCTACCGCACTGGTTTACTGTACGATATATATTGACACTGTTTTGAATTGCACTTAATGCGATAAACGTGAAGAGTGCTAATGGGTACGTTCTTCTGTGTGCGTGTGTGTATTTACGTATTAGGAGTAATGTAGGCCATGTTTACATGATATGAGGTCGTAAAGTCGTGTACAGTTTCAAATTATGACTCGATTAGTTAGGTGATATCGATGGGTAAGAACTCGATATACTCTGTATAGTCAATTAAAAACGTGCTAACTGCTAGTACATTTTACACAACAGAGAGATCGGATACCTATTCGAATATTATTGCATCATCAATTTACTTTAGACTGTATCCTGGTCACGGCACCAAATGTAAACATAAATAAACAAAGCATTCAGGGATGACAACAAAATACCTGTTGGTATGCCTTCAGTGAATTAGGATTAAGTAAGATTAAAATTTTGTTTTGTTGACAGGAATGGGACGCAAAGTTGGCTGGTGCTGACGCGGGCACTGAGCCTGAAGTGCTGACCGCGCTCTCGGCTGAGGCAGCGGAATGGCGGAGCGTGCAGGACGGGCAGCGAATCCTCACCACCACGCCTTCTGTGCTCGGCGGCTGCAGGGCCCAGGTGTACCGCGCGGCCGGCACCACACAGTGGTACACCGCCGTCATCGTCGGGGTCAACGAACATACTGGAGTTAGTACTCACTGCGTTTAATTTTCAAGGATGTCATTGTGAACATCTTCCTAGGGCATATTTCATATAGTATTAGGTAGTGTAGCACTGTAGACACGTACAGTGGAATTGTTCAATCACGATAATAACTATTTAAGTCATTAATGAAGTTTTAGTTTTCGAGGCCTGAGAAACTATGGTTAGTCGGCGTTCATTATAGAGAACTGACACTAAACTGTCAGCTCTGCTTTCCTCACTTACAGATCATATTATTATATTTATAAAATATGAAACCCAATAGCGTTCCGGGTAATAAGGACCGCTGTCTTTAAAAACTCCGGGGCGTTTACAAATAACTGTAAAAACATTCTACAAGATAATTCCGTAGCGGGAAGTTCTAGGTGAAACCAGTTCGGTTTATTGAACGCCAAGGCATCCCGCCGATACGGTAACGACGCTGGATTTATATGGGCTTGTTTAACTATCTGCCTCCACGGAAACGCAAAAGGAAACCCGCTTGAATGCTGCATAAATCCATAAACTCCCAAAAAGGCCTGAACTTTCCACCTGCCTTCGATTTTATTAATTGCATCCTAAAAGGGGTAATGGCCTAGCGCATTAACAAAGCGATATGGAAACCATCAAGAACAAGTTTTTGTGTTGAATACATTTTGATCGAATTTTAATTGAACGGTTGTTTTGTTGACAGTTTGTTACTATTTTTGTGAATGACGTAATCTAGTTTGACGCATTAATTTCTTTATAAAAGTTCTGTTTTAATTACTACATATCTGAATTTCATAATTAAGCATAGAGTAGAAATTACTCAAGGTGCCCTTCTAATTTATTCATAAGATAATTCCGAGCCGAGCTTCAAACCCCACATTAAATTAATATTAAATACAACAATGTATCAATAATCGCAGTCTCCCGGGGGGCCACCCCCACCCTTCATCCTTTCGCTAACTTAGCACAACAAAGTTTCTTGTTTCATGTTTATTGAAACAATTTGTTTTTCTTTCATCACCCCTTTTGCCTGCCAGAAGGGAAGATTCTTGTGTGAAGTGAAGAATTTGAAACTTTTATGCTGTGCTTGCAAACAGGAATAAACTTTTTATATCTTTGTTATTATACGGAGAAATTCAGACATGTTATTATATTTTGCGTCTAAAGTAAACCAGTCTTGTTCATATCGGCAGATATTCTAATCTAAAACAAGCGTGAACTCCGAAACTATGTTGTTTCCATTATACTCGTCAAACTCCTTAGCGTTGCTGTCAGAGTAGCGAAGTACTTCAATCTATCTTGAACTTTCCTAAGTAATTACAGTTAAAAAGTTGAGACGTTAAACAAATTTATACTGCGAATTAGCGAGTGGAAACTTGGCGGGGTTGGTATTACTGGCGCCCGCGACGCAAAGTTTTGAGTAACCCCCCATTTGCCCCCTTCCCTGGTTTCTTAAGTAACTTTCTCGAAGTTTCCTCTTTGTTTCTCAAAAGTTTTAACTTCAACTTTTGGCTTGGCGATATTTTTAACGACATCATTATACCCTCTTGTACAGAAAACTATTAGGTTCACTCCTCCTGTAATGTAATTTTGTTTGAAATGGAGAGTTAAGGAATAATGTGTACTAAAACTGAACAGATTACCCGGCACCTGTTCCGATAAAGTTGGCAGATACTGTAGTTGAAGCTGACGTAAATTAACATTGTTGTTTCCTACGATAGCAATATAAAACAGATGCGCTTGTGCGTTATTTATAGCTCGTAGTAAACGGCGTCCGGCGTGGGAAAGTTGGAATGAGAATTTGGGGTATTTCGTGTTTAGGTAGTTATCAAACCAATTTAGACTATTTAGGTCCAATCATCGACAGATCTTTATAGATTTCCCCTAGAAGTAATTTGTTTATATTGTTGATGTCAACGGTATGATGTCTGTTTCAGGAATTGACAGTTACTGATGATACAGTGCTGGAGGAGCACAGCGAAGATCCAGCTCTTGTGCAGATGAGGCTGCTTGGTGATGGAGGTGAGACATTAACATTTATATTATTCCTATAAACCATGTTCAGGAACTTAATACGTATATTCGTATTAAGATGAAATCTCACATTTAATCATAAAAGTGGCCTGAACAGCAACATGTCTAAGTAAAGAATTAACAGTAAACTTTTTGCGCAGACCCATATTTATAATGCAGATGTGAATAAACTCGCTATATAAATAGAAATCTATTTTGCGTTCCCACTAGGAAAGCAAATACGGCTGCAGAGCGATAAAACTCGAATTTAGTGGGGCCCCGGTGTTATTGATTGCTGTAAACATTGCTGGAGTAGGTAGCGGCCACTAAAAACTGCTCATTTTACTCTATATACCTATTTGAGTTTATGTCTGAACTGAACTTCAAAGAAGAAAGAACATTAACTTAGTTTAATTTGACGCATGGTTGCTTTTACCAAGAGACTCGGGCTCGGGACTCGCACAGTTTACCGTCTTAGGTATATGTTTCTTAGGTTAGTTTAAGGACTGATTCGTAACAAATTTGACAAATTCGGAGTGCTTTTTCTTGGATAATTTCTAGTTTGCTTTGTATTGTACATTCCACCATAAAAATTGTCAGAATTACAAAATTATTATATTTAAAATCATTGTTAAAAGCAAATCTCAACTAACTAGATGAATAAAATTAAAGTGAACGCTGAAACGAAAATTGTTACAATTAGTATTACTGGCAATGTAACCCATTTCTCACAAACAATAAAGATTATGATTATGATTATGATTATGATTATTATGATTATGAAAATAATTCGGCGACAAACTGCTGTCAAAATATTGATTTCTGTTGACGAAATTTGCATTGAAATAATTTTCAACACTACCTGGCAACCAACCTAGACGTGTCTCCAAATATTAAGTTCATGCGGTATTAGTTACCTGGCATTGGTTACTTTTCGATAGAGAAATCTACAGCAAAAATTGCTGAAAGAATCTGTTAGCAGATTTTATTCAATAATACCTATACCTACCCACCTATAGGCGAAGCGTGGGTAGGCCCCCCACAAGGTGGACTGATGACCTGGTGAAGGTCGCAGGAGTCCGCTATATGCGGGTGACGCAGGACAGGTCATTGTGGCAATCTTTGGGGGAGGCCTATGTCCAGCAGTGGACGTCTTTCGGCTGATATGATGATGATGATGATGATGATGATTCAATAATACGATCTTTCAACTTTATTCTGACAATAGCTGGATATCCACGATAGTTATGAAGCCAGCAGCTTGCTAAAGCCAGTGCTCCCAAAAACGGGACGAAAGACTGGATTTAACGAAGTCTCACAGTATTGACCCATTAACCGGTATAGGATGTAGTGTCCAAGAAATTCGTTCATTGAAATGACACCCACGATGAGCAACCAAAATACTTTAAAAAAACCGGCCAAGAGCGTGTCGGGCCACGCTCAGTGTAGGGTTCCGTAGTTTTCCGTATTTTTCTCAAAAACTACTGAACCTATCAAGTTCAAAACAATTTTCCTAGAAAGTTCTACTTTTGTGATTTTTTTCATATTTTTTAAACATATGGTTCAAAAGTTAGAGGGGGGGGACGCACTTTTTTTCCTTTAAGAGCGATTATTTCCGAAAATATTAATATTATCAAAAAACGATCTTAGTAAACCCTTATTCATTTTTAAATACCTATCCAACAATATATCACACGTTGGGGTTGGAATGAAAAAAAAATCAGCCCCCAAATAATAATTTTTTCTACTCCAGCACTTAAATCTGTCAATTAGATTATTGTCAGCGGTATCCAAATTAAGTTCATTTGAGTAACGATAGAAAAGTCTATTTGTCTATAGGTTCATATGATAACTGCTGAGCAGTATTCATATGAATATAGGAGTTCTGTAAGTTTATTTTTAAAAGTACAACTTCCATTTATCAGGTATGTTTTCATTTGCAATAATAAATAACTCTTAATAAATAATATAATATTTAGGTTCATAATTTAAATCAAGATGAAAAAATAAACTGAAATGCGTTTTACATATTAGATATTGCAAAACAAAGGTAAAAATCATAAGTTTATCAAATAATTTTACATTTGACATTTAAATATTCTTGAACGCAACCACATTTTTCGTAATTGAAAACCGGCTTATTTTCTATTTCTCTTGTCTATGGCATGAAGAGTTCGGTTAATGTACGACCCAGAAATGTACAGCCCAAAATCGGCGTCCACTTTTTTGGACGCGAATTACGGGGTCGTACAATACTGCCGCCCTGTAAAAAAAGTGGCTTCGAATTATCGCCCGGACCAAACGTGTACAGCCCGAGAATGCCCAACCCATCAATTCACGGCCCAAGAACTCTCGTACATCATGGACGCCAATTCCTGGGTCGTAAATTCTTGGGTTGAGCATTCTCTGGCTGTGCATTATTGGTTCCCGCATTTGTAAACTTTTTAAAAAATATTTGAACTATTTTAGTGTTTTATACTTTATTTTAAGTCGACGTTGTGCAAAAACTTAAGTAATTATGAGTGATTCTGGTGAACAATATACTCCCCAAGAAATCAAGGCTATGGCGCTCAAAGTGACTGACAATTTGTTACCTGAAAAGTCGGATACAGCGTAGCAAAAATGTTATGATTGTTTTATGACATGGAAATTGCAAAAAAATGTTTCAACTTTCTCTGAAATCGCATTGTTGGCATATTTTGAAGAATTGTGCAACAATATCTCACCATCAACATTTTGTGGACAGAATACTCAATGCTACGACGATCCACACAAATATTCCCATTCATTATATGAAGTAAGTAACTAACCCATTTTATTATTCTTGAATAGGTATTTATGTGGCTGTCGTAGAAAAAGTATAGTATACAATCGTAACATTATGAAGGCTATAAAAGTCTCGTACCTTACTTAGGCCACTCGGCAAGCCTTCGTGGCCTAACCGCGGTACTCAACTTTTATAGCCTTCATAACGTTACCGTTATATAATATACTATTGTATACAGGCAACTTTATAATGAAGTAATTAAAAATATTAAAACCTATAAGATCCTTTATCCAATATTTATAAATAAGTCGAAACGATACATTGTAACGTACAAGCGTTTGTAAACATTAATAATTTACTAGTATTTAATACTCATGTAAGTATGTATATGAATAGTATGTACATTGTACAATATACACACATCATTTTTTCACAGAAAATGTATGAAGTAAAATTAAATTACATAATTAAACTAAGTATGTACCTACATATAACAAACTATGAAATTAGAACTTTAGTATTTGTATATTGTTTATCTGTAAATCAATTCATAGTGCATTTAATATGCCGTAGGTATCAGTGCCAGCTATCGTAATTCGAACTGCAAGCGCTCATTATGACCGCCGGCCATTCGAGAACAATAGCTTAACGGACGTGCTATCTGCTCATCTAATTTGATACTTAAATTTACAAGCACTGCAAATGCATTACACGCTTACTATATTACATAGTTGTAGGTATAATGATATTCATGATTAATAAGCAAGACAAAAAGTCGTACATTACTATTAATGGCAAATTGGCAATAGACGGATACGCCAATAACGGTTTGACTGATAGAGGTACCTAAACCACAGAATACATATTAGTACATCGCCTAAACAGAAAATTAGAAGCAGGTCAAGCACGTAGTGCGAAAGTATATGACTGGCTGAAAAGTGTCCGAAAATGACATCGAAGATAAGACAGAAGTGGAAACGAAAGATACGGAAACCTAACCCCATCACCATGTGGGAGTGGGATAGGATTCATAGGATACATAACTTAGAAGAAAGAGAGGTTAGTTAGGCTGAGGAAAATGCATGTGAAACTTGAAAGATTATACCTGTTCGAATCGATTTCTGGCTTCACATTTACGTTCTATCTAAAGTAAAGAAAGTCAGATAAAAGAGGCCAAGCATGGACAATGTTTTGAAAGGTAATTTAGTGAAAATGGTGCTAAGATCTCAATATCATTCTTCGTCTTATGTTTGTACAGTGGATGCATGTAGCTTATTATACTATGATAGTATCATATTATGATCTCTGATAATATCATATTATAATATACTATGTATATACCTACGTTAATAGAAGCAACATAACGCGGTAACAGTATTCTGAACGCTTAATTGGATGCAAGAAGCCGTATAAGTAGTGAAGTAACTCGGAATCTACGACGCGCGCATGTGATACGTATATTATGACGGAGATTATACATTCATTACAAGTATTATCTAATTTAAATGTAGAAAGAAAAACATATAGCTTAATGAGATGATTCAAATAAGATATATATGACTTTGAGAATACTGAGTTTTTCGCATGTGATTTTTTTACTAGCGATGTAAATCTATAATGACTATAATGAGATAAAGACACAGATAAATTGAGACTAAGTATATAGTCTTTTAGTCATATAAATAAACATTATCATGAATGTACTCGTATATTATGTCGAAAGACTAGTATCTCGTAGTTCACTATCTGTGAAGAGGTTAACAGTGATGAAGCATTGATTTAACAAAAAAATCAATTAAGTTTTTATTACCAGATTTATAAGATACTAATAAACACTTTTATACATATTCAGCCAGGCGCCAACAAAACGAGCAAAAAATAACTAAGATATTTTCATTAAATTCTCTGACCTTCTATGGCTTAATGTATCTTTTTTCTATGCCATTGCTCATCCTGACATTTATCTTCTGTTACAGTTATCGAATCCATAATGAGGGGCGAGGTGGTGGGTGTCATGCCTCGGCGCTCGCGCTCCAATCTGCAAGTAAGTGTTCATTTATTACAAACTAGATTTTGATGAGTTGTCGTCGTCGCACTAGACTTTGGCAATTATGCTGAAACTGATCTTGAGCGTCGATAATTTGTCGACTGCCGGGTAATTCTGAAGCTTTTGTTACTGCTTTGTGTACTGAAAGAATAAAACGCACTAGGTCTTGATTAATACATTTATTAAGTTAAATAAATACACAACGCTCGACTGTCCTGACTCCCATAAAACGCGCGCGGGATAACTTCTTTTTAATTGACAGCTCGACCACAGAGAACAGCGCTGTCAGTTAGGGTTACGTTCAGAATCTAGCTTAAATACATCATCATCATCATCGTGCCGCTTACATGATATGAGGAATTATCAATATAACGAGACAAAAGGTATATGATTAATCCATGTTTTGTATTAAACTAGGCGGCATTTCTAACAATCGGCCATCCTGCTGTTTGCCTGACTCTAGGCAAATAAGAAACAAAAACATATTTCTTAAGAAACTAACAGATTATCATAATCATCAATTGCATTTTGCTAGTTAAGGTCATTCGTTTACAATTTATATCAAAAAAAAAGATAACGCAAAGAGGATGATGATGATAAGAGAGTCCTAATACATTTATAGGTTACAGCTATTATAAGAATTGCCAAGTATTAGTTATTAATATTTGTGCACCTTTAGCAAAACACTGACAAAAAAAAGGTTGACTTAGCAATCTGTAGGTATAACATACACAATTTTGGCATTATGCAGTGGAAATTTTGGACACAAGAAAATATAATTTTCCAGTGGGTAATTTTGTGTTAACGATGACTTCGTCTTATGAAGGTATATAGATAGTATTAGCCTTTATTGGCACACCTCCGCAAAAGATACTTACAGAAAAAAAATAGTGGCGACAAAACAAATTATTTTAAACAGAGGCAGACAACAGGTGGTATTATCGCTCAAGAGCGACCTCTACCAGACAACCTTCGGGTAGCGAAAATAAAACATAATCAAATCAAAAACTAGGTGTCACGAAATCAAAAGTCAAGGTTCGAGTACCTAAGTAAAGTTCCACTGCATAAAAAAAATATTTTTACATTTTGACAAAGATTCTAATAAAACAAAGACAGAACAATTTTACTTATACATAATGTCTCCGGCCATCCGTAATAGACTGGATGTCCTCATCCAACTACCGATGTATAAGTACATAATCATATAGCTAACACTTGTTAACAAATTTAGAAAATAAAATATTTTTTTATTTTTATTTTAACAAAAGTACAGTAACAAGTTAAGCAACATGCAACCCTAGAAAGACGTATCCAAAAAGGTGTATAACAGCATCAGTCTGTCACGGTCTACATCCCAAGGTCAACCCATATTGTTCGAATAGGCTAGTTTCCTACTAGTCAAATCAGCTTCTTTTTTAAAAACTGTCAAAACGATTTGCTAATGTGGAATTACTATGAAATACTGAGGAGTGACGTCACGGTCAATTCATTTACTTTTTATATCTTTTCTTTGACTTATTAAATAGAAATAATGTTTAAACATAATTACTGTCCATATATTTCTTCTAATTATTTGGTGCACTGCATAAAATATTTTATAGCCTAGCCTATTGCACGTTATTAAATTTTCAAATCACATTTTATTAATAATATCTGTTTCAGTTAAAGCAGTAACACCCTTACACAATAATATGTAAACGTTTAACAGTTTAGATGAAATTTATTAAATTTGTAATATCGAAAATAAGTAAAGAAGCAGAAAACTACGTTGAGTTAGTTATTCATATTTTATTTAAATGTTTTGTGTTATGTGGAAGCATTCGCTGGTTTATTTTGGAAATCAATTACACCTCTAACAACGTATTAGTTTTCCGAAGGCTGTGCCAACTTCCTTGTAGATCTAATGTTATACCAAAGAATGATATGAATGCCATAAATAATATGAATGAATATGAATGAAGAAGATCGAATATTATAGAGTTCTGTCAACATAATATATTATGTAAGCACAGTGCATAGACTGCCATCTCTCTACACAAGCTTGAAACTTCTAAACCTCAGTTTAGACAATTTAGCCCATATTCTTAGCTTGATATGTGTTAAAATGTCAAATATTAGTATTAGCGCCATCTAGGCTACCGTACCTATTTCTAAATGGTTCTGAGGTACGTTTTTAGGGTTCCGTATTTTCTTAGACTGTAGCTGTCTATACGGAGTTACATATGTCTTTGGTTATACTTACTTATTCTAGGTAAATTACAATCACTGTTGAACGAATTTTGTTGTAGTACATATAAACATTACGGCCTTACAATAGGTACACACAAAAATTGTTGCAATTTGAGGAAAATGAATATCATAATTCACATTGTTTTCTAGTATCACTACTGAAAGTACTGAATGAATATTGTTTATATCTACGTAACACATATTTATATATTGATTTTAAAAATAAGTTTTGTAATTGCTAAATCTACATCTTTGGACAGCGAGTGCATAGTCAGGTAAACATACACTTCAATATAGGTACCTACTACCTATAACAAGAGTAAGACTGTTGCATCACAAGCTAATGTGAAGCTTAAGGTTATAATTATAACCAATAACACCTACTACACTTAGGGCCACTTGCACCAACGAAAATGAAGGGTTAACCCGAGGGTTAACGCACCATTTTATATGGAATTTGACAGATGACAGCCCACTAACCCCGAGTTAAGTGGTTGGTGCAAGAGGGCCTTAGTCGCTGCTCGCAATGCCGCCGCTGAACCGTGGGTATGCCACACTACAATATATATGCTCTCGTGGTCACCCAAAACTACCGTCAGTAAATGTAATGAGTTGGACTTGGAAACAGAAAGTAAGTGTCTGGTAACTTGTGTCATCACATAACGTGTCCCACGTCCACACCCACACACGCACGGGGTGTATGTATAGTATGGTACCGTAGCGTGGATGATTTCCTGCAACTCAACGACTAGCGTGAATTTAAGGCAGAAAGTTTACAACAGTGTTGGATAATTAAATACACACAAACGGTGCAAAATAATATACAACGTGTTTCTGGTACCACTCAAAACCTCAGACACCCCAACAGATTTTTTTTATTTTTTAAACTCATCTAGAGTATTCATTTTTTAATCTGATGGTTATTTTTTCTTAAATTGAATTTTTAATTTTCTACTCTACTTGACTTTTAGCTCTACACTCAATAGAATAATTGCTAACTACCATCATAAACCATTAAACTATTTATTTGTGTACGTTACTGCAACGACATAAGGTTTACCAATAGACAGCTACGATGTCACTGTAAAAGACTTTAAAGCTTTGTCACAGCTTCAAATTGGACAGGTAATCTCAGTAAGCAAATTTAAACCCAATGTTCAAAATGACAAGGTTGTAATTAGGTACGAGTTTATTTTGTTATAACTTATGATAAACATACCTCCAAATACTGAAAAAGGTAAACAACCTCTAGCAATGCGATATAGGTACACAATGTTGTATTATGAATACAATAGAATAGGCACATAAAAAATAACTAATAATACTAATTTAAATAAAAATATTACCCCCATCAAGATATAGCTCAATCGATTCTACTCTCGATTCTGAACAAACGGTTTTCAGGTTTTTAGTGTTAAGTGAAACACGGTGTATATGCACAGTTATCATTATATCACGACGCACACAATACAAGGCGTCAAAACATTTGGACCGCTAAACTTATATTATATCCTGAGACATGCATAGGGAGTAACAATATAAATATCTACTGTTATTTTTATAATATCAATACACACACTAGATGTGAAATTCACTTTAGTAAATTGAGATGTACAGACACAGGCTGTATGGTGAGCTTGTTACGGCGTACCCGCACAGAGAGTATCCGTCTCATGCAAGCATTAGTTGTCCTATATTATATCCTGATACACGCACAGGGTGTAAAAATATATGTACTATTATATTTATAATGCCACCACGTACCTATTTTCGCTCAGTGATCCCAAATGAGTCAGCCTACGAAATGAGAGATCACCACCTGTCCCGATCCTGCGCAGCCTCCTGACAGTCACCGTTTTAAAGCTGTCGCAGCTCCGCCGCCACGCTGTCCACTGGCGCTGTCGATGAAGTACACAGACACAGGCTGTGTGGTGAGCTTGTTACGGCGTACTCGCACAGGGAGCATCCGTCTCACGCAAGCGTAGGGGTGCCTCTTGTTACCGCGTTCTCACACAGGGAGCTATCGGCCTCAAGCAGACTATTTGGTGATCTCTGTTACCGCGTTCTCACACAGGGAGCTATCGGCCTCAGAGACCCTTACTTGTACCCGCGTACCCGCGCAGGGGGTATCGGCCTCAAGCGAAAATAAGATTCAACACCGCGTGCGCACACTGGACGCAGCGGCCTCCAGCGAATCATCTTCAACACCGCGTGCGCACACTGGACGCAGCGGCCTCACTCCAACCGCCGTGGAGTGGTGGCAAGTTGTCTTCCATCTACCGCGTACGTACACACAGGACGCAGCGGCCTCCAACCATGTCACCGCAACTCTCCAACCATGCCACCAAAGCTCTCCAACCATGTCACCGCAGCTCTCGGACATAATATACATTCAGCATCCAACATGTAAACCAATAAATATTTTACACGTTATTTATCAAACATAATTATGATTGTGAACACATATAAGTACAAAAATATACATTTATCTATCTTTTAAAATTGGTGGGAAATGCATCACCATTTGCTGGAATTAAAATTAAGCATTTGCGTTGCGTCACGAACAGTATGTGACATGTACTGTAGTTTAGAAAGTGAAAATTATTTTATAATTAGTCTTCCGGACACAAGTACTAAATTCCAAAGTCAGGATCATTAGTACTCCAATATATTTACTTTCCACTAAACTTTGTATATTGACCCAAAAATATCTATAAGTAACAGTTAAAAGCTATAGAAATATAAAATAATTAAAGAGCATTTCACAATTGAATACATTAGCGTCTGGCAGACAGTTACTACATGGCCAGGGTTAGCAGGTTATGACCAGTTTAATTTTACCCTAAGAACAGACATTGACATCGTGAACTTTATTTTCTAATGAAAGAGAGGTAATCTCATGCACATTGTTTTGTTGTCTCAAACGGCTTCAGTAGTGCTTCCAATTAAAACTCCCAATTTACATAAAAGCTTGACAAGTCATACATCGAAACATCTCAAAAATCAATCTATCAGAGGTAAACACCGCATTTTAAACATTCGTGTAACAGTTTCTGAGTTTATCGGGAACGTACAAATACACAGACACAAATACAGATGCTGCAAGGGACCTTGGTTTGTCAGGTGCAGTGATAGTAATATTCATTGCTGTCGTTTTAGACAAAAACTTCTTACATAGGTACTTCAAGTTCCAATGTTAAAAAGTCAACATGCTGTAATATTATCACTAAATTGAGTGTATTTTCCAAATTTTTGGTATTTGGTAATATTATACAATAAAAGTAAATTTTAATGTAGAACTTGACTCTTCAACCACAAAATAAATAATAGTATTTACATACAGAAATTCCCATAGAACCGAAGTTCCGCGTCGCATTGTATTTTCCTTTTGTAGTGCATGGTACTATCTGTACCATATACCTAAGACTATTAGACCATTCACATTTTATTCACCTAATTGTCTTATGTGTGGCATTGCAAGCACACGAGGGAACTTCAAGTTGTGTCAACCCTAACAATTGCTATGCAGCAATGCCAGCCGAACTCGCCCTACCAGAACAGTGTCCGTGTAGACGCCAGCACTATATAGCGTCCATTTTTGGCAAATTTTCGTAAAAGAAATGGTGTAAATTACTTAAAATTTTAATTTCGAACAAACATTGAAAATTATCAAAGACAGATTACCAACCAGCTCAAGTAGGTATAACTGTATGCATTTGTAATGGTTTTTCTTATTACGATACTATCTAGTAGGTATATAAATTCATATAATAGTAGTGTTACATTATATATTGATGATTTGATCCTGTTACCCCTCATTAAATAAAGTACAAGAGACTAAATATTCAATTAGTACCTATGTCATGAGACACTAACCTTGGGATCGTTTCCAAATTTTAGTTGACAAAGTAAAAACATTATAAAAATGAAATTAGAACATACCACTGGGTCCGCACAGTGAGATTGCAATTGAGAAGTCCTTTATAGAATGTGAATACTCTATAGAATTTAAATCGATGCAGTTCCGCAACTACAAGACACCATATAACTTACATTTGACCCACTTTATAGGCACTATATTTCATAACTAGGTACTTTTTTTTTTGCGAGAAACACTTGCAGCAAAACGAGGCATAAAATGTTTTATCATATCAATAAGAACGACCAGTAATGCCTCCCGTTTCCTGATGTCTTACCAACGTTAAGAACAGTTTTACTGAATAAATGAAATAGTACCTATCTCTAATCGTAATCAGTAATCACATCTAGCACTGGCAGTAGTAAATTCTTTCATTGTTCTTCTTATGCAATCAAAGTGAGCAGTTCCTTAGCGCTGTACTTGTTGCACAGGTTAATATTCCATCATAATGAATGTCTATAATACCTACACATAAGATAGGCAAACACATACAAAACAATAATAATACTTGGATAACATAAATCTCCTACGTTATGGAAGTATTTAATTTCCATTATGTATTAATAAATTTATTTGCGATGAGTTTTTCAACAGCTGAACATAATTGTAAATTTTGCCATGTTTCCTCTTGTGGAACTAACCAATAGTCATTAGATTTCAAATCAATCTAAACTATCATCTCAAAATATTCAAAATCACACACCTACTGTACTTCCAGCGAGATACAATCTTCCCTTCACATCACACTAGTAAATACAAGTACTGAGTGATGGATCAATTAAACTCAAATGGGAACCTGACAAAATGATCATAACTTCAATTTAGTTCTATTTAAAAAAATAAATAACTTCAATGTAGTCTAACATCACTATTAGGTATATAAGTCATATCACTGCGGCACAACACAACAGTGCAGTCACGAATTTCTTATTATTAATAGAATTGACCAGATATCTTTTGAAATCAACTCAATCAACGTATCAGCAATACAACGAGGAAAGGTCGCCAGCATCCTTTGTACAATGCCTCACGGACCTATTTTTTTGATACAAGCTAGCATAGTTATTATGTAAATTTGCTCATATAAATAAATATTTTTCATATTTAACCGTTATACAATTACTTCCCCGTTGATAGGCAAGTGGCAGTTTAAACTTATTATAACCCGGTTCACTTCAGCAACATACAACTACACTAATATTCCTTACCTCAATACTTTCTAAAAATTCTGTAAATACATCTTAATTATGATTTATTATGGAATTCAGCATCTCCTCAAGGTGCCAAGCACATTTATTTCACACTTAAATTAAGAATAAGTCTCGGAGACTTTACCACAACTATGAACACTTCTATCATTCCAGCTCTACGGCACAACTAAATGCACCCTCTTCAAATTATTCAGTACACATTTATAATTTAAAATATATAAATAATTATTATTTCTCAATTAAAAACATAATAATTATCTCACAGTATTACCTGTTTTGGCATCAATATATTATATACATACCGCTATGTTACTTTGCAGACCCATATCACATTAGAAAGGGATGGCTATAATGTCCATATTTATGTTGTTTGTTTCATCCAAAATTTTGTTCCACAATACATGAACATTTCTCTGATACATGATCTCCATTCCTAGGAGTCAAAGCAATCATTTCTGATCTGGAAAATAAACACAAGAAACCACGGCCAAACCATAAGTCCAGTGTGGTATTATAATACTGATAATGCATGTTGTGCATGCACTTGATGTAATAAAAGTGCAAGTTTGACAGAAATCACACCCCATGGCAATCAACACACCACAAACTGATATAAACCAGCTTCAAAATGAGCATTTTTATTAGGCATTTCTTTACTGGACTTAATGTACAATACATAGATAAATGATCAGATTGTATTATCATCTTATTTGTGAACTTGTCAGTGCGTAAAACATTTCATTATTAGTTTCACATTTCAACACACCTGCACTCAGGCATGTAACTTACCTCAGACACAGTATTGTACTTACTGGTTGGACAATAGATATCACACCTTCATTGAATATTGATCAATCTATTTAAGTACTTCGTGACTTTAGTGCATTTAACCAAAACTTAGTGCATTTTACAGTGCGTAAATGCGTTTATTTGGAACGTCGCGTCGTCATGACGCTAATGATAACTTCGTATGATAATCAACTTATTTGACCGAAATACTGCGTGAGCATGAAAGTTTGAAACCGCACTTCTGAATTGAAAGAATAAAACGCACTAGGTCTTGATTAATACATTTATTAAGTTAAATAAATACACAACGCTCGACTGTCCTGACTCCCATAAAACGCGCGCGGGATAACTTCTTTTTAATTGACAGCTCGACCACAGAGAACAGCGCTGTCAGTTAGGGTTACGTTCAGAATCTAGCTTAAATACATCATCATCATCATCGTGCCGCTTACATGATATGAGGAATTATCAATATAACGAGACAAAAGGTATATGATTAATCCATGTTTTGTATTAAACTAGGCGGCATTTCTAACAGTACGAAGGTATTAAACTAGGTAGCATTGCGTAGTGCACAGTCACTATTTGACGATTCTGTATTTTTTACCGGCTTCTTGACTATTGTTCGTAGCGTAGCTGCTCTTAAACATTAGGAAATGATATGCTACGGTAAATCTCCTCTCTAAGTTTATTAAGGAACTGCGAAACTAATCCTTGATTCTCGGGTTATCCCAATAAACTTGATTAGCGAGCAGTCAAGTAATGAGCACTCTACTCACGTCTCCGTTGGTTATTTCTGTATAACAAGTCGCGACAGGTCGACGGCGCCTGACGCATGCGCCAGCTTGATCCTGAGGGTTCCAACCTCAACCTAAAAGATCTAAATCCCCTCAAAATTCGCACCAACTTACACTCTTCTTCACGCAAACCGAGCAGTCTAATTTAAATTGTGTGACTAATTTATTACTAGCTTTATCCAACCTTTATCCAAGACGATCTGCAGTCTATTTTAGTCCTAAACGTCTTATAACCATGTCGATTCTATTTGCACAATTTCAGTGAGCTATAAGAGGATATTTCTGCTATCAGATTAGATTGAGCGCACCGATTGTCGATGCGTCGGCGAGCAATAAGCTACGTTTTGCGTTCAACGGTCGTTTTGCAACGTCCTAATGATATCAGCCGATGTAGGTTTTGAATACAAATATGTTAGGTACTATTATAGGAAACAGGAAGATCTAGCAATAAAAGATACTAAACAAATACTGAATGTCATTTACGTGTGCCCTTAGCCAGACTTGTCGACTTCCAGTATAGGTATTGTAGGTTTCATTTACAACGACGATATATTTAACCCCAAGCAATGATAACAAAAATACAGCATATCGTAAAAATGACATCTTATAATCTAGCCTGAATGTTAAGGCTAAACATAATGGCAAATAGATACCTAATTCTAAGTAAAAGTTGGTGAAAAGTTTCCAGCAGTGTGGCCGAGTTGGTCCTGGGCGGTGAACGAAGAGTTTCTGCGCCACTGAGCTCATTTGAATATTGGACTAGCACGAACTTAGTTTAATCCTGCCGGCATTGTTGGAAACTAATGTTAATCGTGGGGTGTTTTGAGTTTGGAACAGACGTAACTATGTCCTGAACACGGCCACACACAACCATGTGCGTCGGCTTTCAAACTTAAAAATGTAAACCGAATAAACGTCATCTTGTTATCATAACTTCTTTAAGTGTTTTTAGAGCTTGGGTTATTTTTGTAGTCTCAAAAATAAGTTAATAACACAATTGCACAGATATTAATACTGCACAGAGAAATTGCTCACTATGTATGTACTTATGTATGTATGTATAAGCTTTATTGTACATAAAGGAAACAAAAGAGACACAGTTTCAGAGTCAGTAATATACAATGTAGGCGGACTTATCCCTTAATGGGACACTATGTGTACCATAACTAGAGTTTAGGTAAATACGTCGGAAATTCGTAAGTTCGCGTTCACTAAAACGTCACCAGGTGCACCCATAAGGGTGAAACATTTAAAAGCAATAAGTAAGTGCATAATACCAGAAAAAAAAAAAACAGCGAACAAAGCAATCCGAACGTGATCGAGGCACGTGTGTTCGGCAACCGGATATAATGGTTGCATTGCAGCAATTTCTTAATGAAACACGTTGTGAATGAAGAACGGCCAACTTGCCTTGTTTACGCGCTTCGCGGTCTTTTTACTCTTAAGAAATGCTCTACTTTTATCGCCTATCCCCTGTTTTATCTATTGCATCTGTTCAATCTATGATAACGAAATAAAAAAACTTTTTAACAAAAAATAAAACCGCCTTCAAAAATAAGCGCGTTACAAAACACGGAGAAACTAAAAAGCCAAAAATAATAAACCTTTCAATTCAGATTTCTTATCGTATTGCAATAAGCTAAACATCCAAATTATAAACAAATCAATTATTTTTGTAGTCGGTCCACGATTCTCGGAGATATCGAGTAACATACATACAAAAAAAAAAAAAAAAAAAAAACATTCAGTCGAATTGAGAACCTCCTCCTTTTTTTTTGAAGTCGGTTAAAAAAAACACAATTTTCTCCAGACTGGTTAGTATAGTATAACCAAAAGGTTGGTAGAGTCCGCCTATGCTGAGTTTACTTTACAATGATTTTGAAATTACAAAATGTGAGTATTTAATATACCTCTACTTTAAATTCTCAAGAAATAGTCTTTAAGTTGGAAATGCCACACTAAATTACAAAACGCTGTTGAAACTTTACTTGGTTTGATACCACATAGTTTAATTCGAGTATCACAACCCTGATATATATAATTAGGTATTTCACTTGTGTTCAGGTAAAAGTTTCAAAACAATATTAAACATTACTTTGACTGCAATAACAATAAAGCGGTATAGATATACCGCCTTATTGCATCCGCAATACCGCATTCAAACAAATGAAAACGATGCTGATCATCTAAGAAAGTCGTCGAGACTGCAACACAAATAAATTGTCTGTCCGTCCTTCGACTGCTACTTTCTTTGTCTACCCCATTCTTTCCGTCTTTAGTATTACTGGTCTCGTAGCCGAATGGCACAAACGCTCACGAAACGAAACGCTTGTAAGTATCTATCTCTATCGCTCTTGCGTATTGGCGCGACAGAGCCAGACTACCTTTCGCGGCGTTTCGTTTTCGTTTCGCGTCGCAGAAATGCCATTCGGCTACGGCACCTGAAGTCTCATGAATATAGATAACAAAGTAAAACGTGGTATAGTTACAATAAATATTTACTGGAAACGAGAGGAAAAGCGGTTTTCATACACTTAATTTACTCTCAAGGTCCCAAGGATCGGTCGCGCCAAGGTCCCGGCGCCCTCCCTGAAGGATACAGTAACTGACGTATGTAGATATCCTTGAAGATTTGCTTCGCTTACTCTTGGTATTTTCTGCTAAATTACACAGTCTGTCTGTTTGTGCTTTATTCCTTGAAGCGTTAATATTATTAGTATTCTGAGTCATTTTTAATGTTTCTTAGTATATTATCCAGGGCAGCTCAGATTTATAATTGGTAATTAAACTATAATAAATAATACTTCTATTGCGGGTAAACATTACCGCTTTCCTTCTTTTTGGAACGCGAATCGTTCCGCTTCCACAACGACCGTTGTTTAACGTCGAGTAGAAATAGCCACGCCAACGTTTTATTTCACCAGAAACATTACTGCAGCCGGATAGAATGTGGAGAATCCCCACATATTTATAGACCCACACTGGCTACATACTACGCCTGTCCGAATCATGCAATAAATTCGGAAAAAGAACA
Source organism: Leguminivora glycinivorella (assembly GCF_023078275.1). Lineage (NCBI taxonomy): Eukaryota > Metazoa > Arthropoda > Insecta > Lepidoptera > Tortricidae > Leguminivora > Leguminivora glycinivorella. Next base: position 11,668,074 of record NC_062979.1, on the reverse strand, counting down.
GACGTCCAGTTTTATACACATAGCAGAACCGCTATTAACTAATCAACGTATGGATATTTATAAAACGACGGAAATAAACCGACTTATTAGTGAGAAATAAACTTATGAAATATGGGTGGAATATAAATAAAATTAGAGCTAACCTTCGTTAAGTAAATAGAAGTGATTAATGCCTAGTCTATTATCACGAGGTCGGCCTCGAAACCCACGCGCACTTTCCCATTCCTTTATGCCCCTTTACAGGCTTTGAAGCGATATTTACACTAGGCGTGAGGCAGTGAAGCCTGCCTCCACGTGGTGGTTTGTAATTGGCTCAACATGATGTAGCTGTGTAATTAAATACAAACAAAAGATATGCCCAACGTATTTAGCCCAAAATGTGCTTGATTTTGAACTTTTCTTTGTAAAGTCGTTAGAATCCGTCTATTTAACTGTGCTTCGAATTGACGAATTGAAATTTGACGTTCTGGCACAACTCATAATTATCATAAATAAATAATAAAATAACTAAATCTTGATTATATGTAGACGGAGATAGGAATACGAAAGGCCAGTATTATCTACTGTGCCTGCCTAATAGTATCAACTCGGGCATTTTAATAGGTATTACTACATTAAGTATGTACATACATTACAGCATGAGTTTTTAATCTTTCAGAGGATTAATATATGTTTGGGCGTAGGCATTTAGCAGACCCTGACTATGACAGATAGCGGCATTTAGGAGATAGGCATGTGGGCGATAAGAGCGGTATTACTTAAGACCCCTTACTCCTTAGAGCGCTCATCAATTTCACGAAACGGCCATCGATAGATGGCGTTGGCGCTCGGTACGCGAGCACCGGCAACTCAACGCGCGTTTCAACGAAGACACGAATAATCTTGATAGTTTTGAATTAAATTGCTAATAACATAATTTTCAATTTTATATGGGGACTCTTTATTTAATTTCATATTCATGGTATGGTAGTAGTAAATAAGGTATATGAATGTAGTAAAAGTATAGTATTAGTCTACATGTACATATATAAATTCAGGTTTCCTAATTGATTGATTCAACAACCAACACCGCTGAGCCGAAACTACGAAAGCTAGAAAGTCGAAATTTGTATAGATTGCATTAACAAAATTTCGAAGAGATAAGAATCGATTATGAAAATTTACACCCCTAGTAGAGGGAAAAAGGGGGTGAAAGTTTGTAGCGGGATCAATTTGTTTTTTTTTTATTAGGAAAATTTTAGTTAGGAACTTGAAATTAGAGAATAGTTTAATAGTGATTTCTGTTTTTTGGGGTTCCGTAGTCAACTAGGAACTCTTATAGTTTCGTCATGTCTGTCTGTCCATCCGTCCGTCCGTCCGTCCGTCCGTCCGCGGATAATCTCAGTAACCGTAAGCACTAGAAAGCTGAAATTTAGTAACAATATGTATATCAATCACGTCAACAAAGTGCAAAAATGAAAAATGGAAAAAAAAATTTTATTAGTGTAAAGTGGGGGCTGATTTTTTTTTTCATTCCAACCCCAACGTGTGATATATTTTTGGATAGGTATTTAAAAATGAATAAGGGTTTACTAAGATCGTTTTTTGATAATATTAATATTTTCGGAAATTATCACAGTTATAGAGTGACTTTCATATTTTTATAAGAACAGCATGCACTTACGTCCAGAACAGTGACATTTGGTGCATTGGAACTGCTCATGATGTGTCACTTTTTAACCGTCGCCTCAAATCTGAGAGATTTGAGGCGAGGTTCTCAATTCGTCTGTATGTTTATTTATTTTTTTCATTTTTTTATGTTTGTTCCTCGATATCTCCGTTGTTACTGGACCGATTAAAAAAAAATATTGAATGTATATGAATACAGATTGGTCCCATTTTTCTCAGAACCCAGTTCTGATGATGGGATCCTGGAGTAATCGAGGGAACTCCTCGAATCTGAAAGGCATACGTATGGTGATTTTTGTGTTTTTAAAGGAACAGCATGCATTTAGGTACGGAACAGTGACATTTGGTGCAGTGGAACTGCTGATGATGGCCAGAACGGAACTTCTCAAATCTGAACGGCACGCTTATAGTGACTTTGGTATTTTTATAAGAACAGCATGCACTTTCGTCCAGAACAGTGACATTTGGTGCAGTGGAACTGCTGATGATGGTCAGATCAGAACCGATCTTCTCAAATCTGAACGGAACACTTATAGTGACTTTGGTATTCTTATAAGAACATCATGCACTTACGTCCAGTCCAGAACAGTGATATTTGGTGCAGTGGAACTGCTGATGATGGTCAGAACACTCAGAACCAAACTCTTCAAATCTGAACGGCACGCTTATAGTGACTTTGGTATTTTTATAAGAACAGCATGCACTTACGTCCGGAACAGTGACATTTAGTGCAGTGGAACTGCTGATGATGGTCAAAACCGAACTCCTCAAATCTGAACGGCACACTCATAGTGACTTTGGTATTTTTGTAAGAAAAGCATGCATTTAAGTTCAGAACAGTGACATTTATTTAGTTATGTTTGTTAAGCATAATTATTGAGTTTTCAAGTCAAAGTTTGTCAAGCTTCGATTTCTTATAATCGGATTCATGAGGAATTGAGAAACTCCTCAAACCTTAGCGTTATACGTATATTGATTTGTGTTGCCATCAAATAATTAAAGCATTAAAAGCAGTTTTAAAAAATACCTACACATTTCTACATAATCCAACATTCGCAAGTAGCTTTCACCACAACCCGAAAGGCGGCGGTTTTTTTTTCTAAAAAAATATTAAACGTTTTTATGGGATAGGAGGCAAACGAGCAGATAGGCTGCCTGATGGTAAGCGATCACTGCCGCCCATGGACACCAGAAGCACCAGAAGTGTTGGAGGTGCGTTGCCGGCCTTTAAGATGGATGTACGCTCTTTTCTTGAAGGTTTGATGGTCGCATTGGTCCGGAAATACCGCTGGCGACAATTCATTCCACAGTTTAACTGTGCATAACGTGACCAAATTTGCAAAACATTGCGTCTTAGAAACATTTTAAAGGGTGAAAATCAAAATATGTACACCGTGTCCAATAAGTTTGAATACAGCACAAATAGCCAATAAAACAAAATGAACAAATAGTTACTACATTATTATTATATTTTATGAATGGCACTCTTATTTACTACATTCACAACAAATGTTTTGGAATAACTCCAGCATTAACTTGTTTACCAGCCTCAAACGCTTCTCAAACGGATCACACGCGGCACGCACCGTTTTCTTCACATTTCATCCTAAATACTCTCAATAATCTTTTTGAAATGATCTAGGTTTATGATTTTATAAAAATTTTGTCTTCAAAGCATGTATGACCATACAAAATAGTCTAATACGCCTAAACCTGGAGGCCTGGGTGGCCGCTCATGTTTCGGATAAAAAACTGCCAAATTAGTCTGAAACTACGCTAGAATACCATTTGCCGAATGTGCTGGAGGTGCGTCTTGTTGGGACACATGATACTCATTCCCAAGCATCCTTTTTAACTTTAAGGCATTTTATTCTCCAAAACCTTGGTTTTAAAGAAAAAAACGTTGATTTTAACGCTTTTATCTGTAAGTACTGAAGGTAGTTTACCTCGCTTACATACTGCATCCCACACCTGGGCCGATGGTGGAGCTCTGGAACCTAGGCACATTTTTCTAGTTGCCCGGAACGTTATCTATCCTCGGTACCCATAATAGTTTATTTTGGACACGTGGCGTCTGTTTTATCACATACAGATTCTGCTTATAAAAAATAACTCGTCACCTGCGTGCCGAGCAAGTATTTTGTTGGCACTTTACCTCTTTGTTTTTCTTAGACACTTCGGAAATTTCATGAACTTTGTTCTTGTATTTTATTAAAAGGAATATACTCTTTAGTTTAAATAAGAATTTGATGGCCTGTGATCCCTATATCTTTAGAACTGAGGTAAAATGTGAGTATTCGGACTTATTGGACACGGTGTACATGTTCGTTCTAAAAGTAGCTGATCAAGCATCGTCGGTTTGGAAAGCCTGCGGTAAAATTTTTGCTCATTACTATACATATTCGATTTAAAGGGATTTGAGATATAGGAAATAAAACAACGCTTCATTAGATTTAATTTAATAGCATTATGTAATTATAATCTCAATGTAAGTGCAAGCAGTCTTATTTACAATAAACTTAAAAGCGGAAACAAATATATGCAGAAAGAAAAAAAGAAGCTGTCAATACTGAATCCCCTAGGGTGGCTATGTATGAATAGCACAGAAAAGTATTAAAATAAAATAAAAACCGGCCAAAAGCGTGTCGGGCCACGCTCAGTGTGGGGTTCCGTAGTTTTCCGTATTTTTCTCAAAAACTAACCTATAAAGTTCAAAACAAATTTTCAAAGAAAGTCTTTGTAAAGTTCTACTTTTGTGATATTTTTCATATTTTTAAACATACGGTTCAAAAGTTATAGCGATTATTTCCGAAAATATGAAAATTATCAAAAATCGATCTTAGTAAAACCTAATTCATTTTTAAATACCTATCTAACAATATATCACACGTTGGGGTTGAAATGAAGAAAAATATCTGCCCCCTCTTTACATGTAGGGGTACCCTAATAAAACATTTATTATTATTAACGACCTTCCACATATTTATAATGAGCCCAAACATGATGGGGTTATGATGAGGAGAATAGCAGTTCTGTTGACCACCTCCTGACTCCATCATGAGAACTTGGACCTCGTCTAGTTCGATGGTGCTCGTCAGCCCAAATCTAATGAGCCCGAACATGATGGGATTATGATGAGGAGAATAGCAGTTCTGTTGGCCACCTCCTGACTCCATCATGAGACCCTGGACCTCATCTAGTTCGATGGTGCTCGTCAGCCCAAATCTAATGAGCCCAAACATAATGGGGTTATGATGAGGAGAATAGCAATTCTGTTGACCACCTCCTGACTCCATCATGAGACCTTGGACCTCATCTAGTTCGGTGGTGCTCGTCAGCCCAAATCTAATGAGCCCAAACATGATGGGGTTATGATGAGGAGAATAGCAGTTCTGTTGACCACCTCCTGACTCCATCATGAGACCCTGGACCTCATCTAGTTCGATGGTGCTCGTCAGCCCAAATCTAATGAGCCCAAACATGATGGGGTTATGATGAGGAGAATAGCAGTTCTGTTGACCACCTCCTGACTCCATCATGAGACCTTGGACCTCATCTAGTTCGATGGTGCTCGTCAGCCCAAATCTAATGAGCCCGAACATGATGGGGTTATGATGAGGAGAATAGCAGTTCTGTTGGCCACCTCCTGACCCCGTCATGAGACCTTGGACCTCATCTAGTTCGATGGTGCTCGTCAGCCCAAATCTAATGAGCCCAAACATGATGGGGTTATGATGAGGAGAATAGCAGTTCTGTTGACCACCTCCTGACTCCATCATGAGACCTTGGACCTCATCTAGATCGATGGTGCTCATCAGCCCAAATCTAATGAGCCCAAACATGGTGGAGTTATGATAAGTAGAATAGCAGTTCTGTTGAACATCTCCTGCCTGACTCCATCATCATGAGAACCAGAACCTCATCCTGGTCCCAAAATATAATAATAATTCAAACTCTCAACAAACTTCACGTATAACTTAAAATCCAAAATCATATGAAAAGCATGTCGAATGCTAAAATTGCATAAGGTGTAAAAAGGATCAAGATTTGTTTAGTCGCAGTTTACGGCACTTCTCGGAACTATCGAGCTGCTTACGAAAGCTAGGTGCGCCGGACGATCAAACGCAGGTCCGTTGTCTTCGAGCGCTCGGCGCAGACTGAGCGGGCTCGCGTTAGCACAGTGTCTTTTATTCGAATTTTAGGTGTTTTAAAAACATATCTATCGACAGAAAGGTATGTCTTATATGTATGATTTTTTCTTATAGGTCAATAAGAAGTTCTAGTTTAGGATAATATTATTTTAGAGTTACAAAAAATGCAGGAATCGCAGGAAAAATACATAATGTAAACCTCTTTTTATCCAAAAAATGGGGAGGATACGGAAGGTTATTTATCCACCATTTCAAGTAAATCTTAAAATGTCAAAGTATTAGCTAACTCGTACAGGATATAACAAATAGGATTGTGATCATTTATTACCCCAAATAACATTTTTAACAGCACAATCACGATTCTAAACGAGCTATCCCACTATGAAAATTGAAAACGTCTTCCGAAAAAACTGATTTTTCGGAAGTATAAAAAGACATATTTTAAAGTAGTACCAATTGACTTTCTAGCTTAAGATATGTACTTTTAGGAACATTATCATTTTTTTAATAATCATTTATAGTTTCTTTATAATTTTGAATGAAAAAGGTTCTATTATGCAAAAAACGCTCGTCTTTAGGAATAAGGCCTCTTAACTGTGTCACTTCACTTTAGATTATTTTGCTGTATGTTCACGTTCGGTCTATCTATATATGTACTGCAATATATTTATATTTTATGGCAACTATAGTAAGATTATACACCTAATAAGTAAATCGATGCAATTTTGATTGATAATCGGAAGCCATGCCTAATAATTTGGTTATGTTCGTATAGAATGTATAAATCAATAAGTAGCCATAATATTTTACTGCATTATACATATCCATGTTTGTACGTACGTACCTACGCACGCAAGTATGTAAATGGGTATGCGAACAGCGCTGGGCAAACACGCGACGATGCCATTCGGAACACAATTCGTGACGCGCGTGGTGAATTCGTGCCGCACGCAGTCCCACACACAATGAATAGGTACCTACGTAAATGTGTGCGTGTCGACCGTGCGCCGCGCCGCCGCTGCCATTCGCCGTTCGTAACCAGTGCAAAGCGTTCGTGCGTTGCGGTCTGTTTGCGCCGCACGGCATACCTACTTCACCTCTCCAGCCATGGATTTAAGCAAAGACGAAGTGTTCACTCTGATCAACACATACCGAAACCAAAGAGTACTATGGGACACGAATCAAAGAGGATATTTCAACAAGAACATCAAAGCAAAAGCATGGCAGATAGTAGCTGACGCAGTTGGTGTTGACTTAGAAAATGCGAAAAGGAAGATGGCCAGTTTACTTGGGTCTTTTAGGAGAGAGAAGTCTAGAGGAAAGAGGATAAATAACGATGGTAAGATTTGTTTAAACGTTCTTACATTAGAAGTAAGTAAATAAACATAACTGTGTAGGGCGACGATGACCAATTATGATTGTTGAAATTTCCAGATCCAACAAGTCCTGTGCAGTACAAATCCGACTGGTTTGCCTTCAAAGCGTTCAGTTTCTTACTTGACCCAGCATTGAATCCAGTCAAATTTGATTCCCGACCACCTGATCACGAAATATCAAATAACTTCGACAATGTAAGTTTTCATCAATCAACCAAGTTTAAACGGTGGATAACTTGGATACCTTAAGTAAAGTGTGGACACGAAAAATTCTGGTCGGTCATGGAATGGTAAATCTTTTAACCCTTAGAGTCACTTTGTATATCATGCTATACAAAACAAAATTTAATAAAATAATTTAAATAAACATAATTTAATAAAATTTCTTAGAATTCAACCAAAGAAAGCAGTGCCCTTTATGGGAATGATAATAACCTATCTTTCAATGCAATATTTTTGTGTCGGATATATTGTAGTTACGTTTTATTGTCATATTTCCAACACGGTTTAGTATACTATACGTTGCCAACACTCCTGTGAATGAAGTCTGATTTGTTCCGTATGGCATACTATACGTTGCGACTACCACTCTAAATAACTTTAAAACTGTTTATAGTGTTATTAGACTTATTAATACCTATGTTTAATTGCAAACCCAGGCAAAACTGCATTTTAATGGCCTCAATACAAAGAGCCCATCATTTTATGGGAATTTGCCTATTCGCGTAGGCTACAAAATGGAAATCAAGATTCCCGGTTTGTAGCCGGTTACGAACTGGGCCAGCGTGCCACCGTTTGGTTACTAAGTTTTCTAACTGGCTACAGAACGGGAATATAGAATTCCCTATTTGTAGCTGGTTACGTATTGGGCCCGAGTTAGGTACTGATCGGAATTTCTACAAAATAAAAGCTAAGACGGTGTAGATACGGACAGACGAACAGAGCGAACTATAAGGGTTCCTTATAGTCAACCTAGTTGACTACGAAACCCTAAAAATTACTCAATGTCAGCATTATTTGAATAAATCATGTAGGTATTCATGACGGTAATAAATTCTCATTTTGTAACCATTTTTTTCCCGTTTGGAAGCTGGTTACCAACCATGGCTATAAGAATCGGTAATAATTTAGTCTCATTTTGTAACCAGTTTCAACACGGGATGCTTTTTCCCGTTTCGAAGCTGGTTACCAAACGTGGTTACAAATCGGTAACGGGAAAGTCCTAATTTGAAGCCAGTTACGAAGTGGGATTTTTTTCCCGTTTCCCGGTTACCAAGTTTTAGTCACGAAACGGTACTAAAGGGCAAACTGTTCGTCATTCATTACAATCGCCACGGGAGGGGTGGATCTCACAGCTAAGCTGATAGCATTGTATAGTACCGAAATTAATTTCCATGCGTTATCAATAATTTGAGAAAAAATATTTAAGTACAACCTTAAATATTTTTTCTCAAATTATTGATATAGTTACGTGTATCAATAACGCATGGCTTCTGAGACGACGTCACTTATAAACTGGCTAATATAAAGAAACAAAATGACCGCCTGAAAAAAATCCGTTATGAACGGTCAGGCAAGTAGAAAATGCACGAAATGTGATGTGCATTTGTGCTACGTGAAGACAAGAAACTGCTTTGTTACTTACCATCGCATTGCATAGGAAGTATAGTATTGCTTAGAATAGTATACATATACCCAGAATCGTTTTTTGTTGAGTTGTTGACAAAGTATATTATTCTATACGTAGATTATTTAGGTATTTACAAGTTATAGATTTTTTTTTGTATTTTTTACACTTACTTTGTCACTATAATAAATCTAAAAAAACATTTAAAAACTGCTTTACATTAAAAAAAAATGTTGCGACTCTAAGGGTTAATCAAATCGGAAATTTTTTTTGGAAATATACATTTTAGCGTGTGTAAAATAGCTTGTAAAAATATAACTACAGTTGTGAAATTGGGATAGGAAACGAGTGAAGATTGTCAAAAAACGCTGTTCAAGAAATAAAATGTATGATGGAATATATTTGGCGAAATCTCGCACATTTCCATGCATTATAATGAGTAGGTTTTATTTAAATATAGTTGAATTCATATAGATTGTAAAAAAATAGAAAATTGCTTTAAAATGTGCACTTGAGAAAAAAACGTACCATTTCATGTCCGACCAAATTTTTTCGTGTCAACACTTTATTTACATTTAATAGGTACATATTTTGAAAGGACAGGATATTTACCCTTACATCAAAATTAAGATACTTACGTTTTTTTGCTCTAGGAGGATGATGAAAACGGAACAATATCAACAATAGCATCTCATTATGAACACAATTACCTCGTACCAGACACCGTCGTTCCCGATGTTTCGCAAGATACTACCATCGCCTCGTTCCCGAAACCTATACCTATATTACCTATTATCACGCCGAGAATGAAACGATCCATGTCTGGGAACCACGATAACTCAGAGAGCCCAGCGAAACGTGACTGTCCAGAACCGCACACGATAAATGAAAGCGTACGAAAAGATGCGACAGCAAAATTTGCAAAGTACCTCGAAGCCAAGCTGAATCTCTTCAATCCGACTGCCAGTGCGATACTGATCCACAAAATCAATCAGTTGATCTTCGAAGCTGAGATGAGTTCTATATCACAGCCTCATTCTTTCTCAATGGCTAGTGGATCCCCCAAGTCAAATTGGACGCCCAGTCCTCCCCATGTTAACCCCCTGGTTCAGATAGAAGTTTCTAGATATGATGAAGACGATGAAGATAAGAAAGATGGAATAATAAACATTCCGTAAATGTTAGATATCTTTTACTTAATCTCAACCAAACTGCACACATCATAGTCGAATCCAAATATAAGGACGAAATTGTATACCTCAATTAGTTTGTTTGTTGTACTAGCACAAACCAGTAGTTTTAATGTCATGACTCATGATTCAACTGTGATTTTATTAATAAATTCTGTTTAAGTCGCTTACTTATATTGTTTTCCTTTTAGAGCCCCGCATTACATTTACATGTTTTACATTATTACCATTGGCAATACATAATTATTAGCATTTTTCCGCAAATGACTAGTGGCTATTTATTTTATTAACTTAGCTTTTAGTGGGAAGTTATTTTGTATATACATACTTACATACCACCTTCCTCACCTTCAGTTTAATAGTATATTATATAATGGTAACTTTATGAAGGCTATAAAAGTTGAGTACCGTGTTTAGTCCACGAGGCCTGCCGAGTGGCCTAATTAAGGTACGGGACTTTTAAGCCTTCATAATGTTACAATTGTATACTATATTTTTCTACGACATCCAAATACATACCTATCAGATAACAATAAAATGGGTTAATTTCCATGTACGTTTTCTTCGACTTTTCAGGTAACAAATTGTCAGTCACTTTGAGCGCTATATAGCCTTGATTTCGGGAGGAGATCGTCGGGAGTACATTGTTCATCAGAATTACTCATAATAATTTAAGATTTTGCACAATAACGTCGACCGATAATAAACAAAGTTAACAAATTTCTAACAAAACACGCGCCGAACAAGCCATAGACAAGATAAATAGAAAATAAGCCGGTTCTCAATTACGAAAAATGTGGTTGCGTTCGAGAATATTTAAATGTCGAATGAAAAATTATATGATAGAATTATGGTTTTTACCTTTGTTTTGCAATATCTAATATATAAAACTCATTTCAGTATGTTTTTTCAGCTTGATTTCAATTATGAACCAAAATATTAATTATTTTGAAAAAGCTACTTATTACTGCAATTGAAAACAAACCTGTTAAATGGAAGTTGTACTTTAAAAAAAACTAACAGAACTCCTATATTCATATGATTACCTACAGCTCAGCAGTTATCATATGAACCTATAGAAAAATAGACTTTCTTATCGTTACTCAAATGAAGTTAATTTGGATACCGCTGATAATAATCTAATTGACAGATGTAAGTGCTGGAGTAGAAAAATTCTTTAAAGTACCTACGGACGGGGCGGCGGCGTATAGCATAACATAAAATAAACTACTATATTGCTTGTCTTTATTGCTCATGATATTAAATATACCTAATCGTACAACTAGGGAAATATTTTGATTTGTTCTTTTTTTTCAAGTAGTCACACTACTATATATAAATTATAAATTGAAATGGATATCATACACGAAAGAAAAAACGGCAAGGCCCACTGGTGGCCGAGCCGGGAATCGAACCCGGGTCTTCAGCTTACGCGGCTAACGTCTTTACCACTAGACCACACGCCCGCCTGCTGCTTGTGCTGCTGCTGCGCGTGCTTTTTTCTTTCGTGTATGATATCCACTTCAATTTATACCTAATCGTCTTCAGATATATTTGATCGCGTTATATCTTAGATTCTCGCGTAACTTTATAATGTAACCTAACCTAATATTATAAAATTATTAAAATCCGTACCCCTTCTCTCCATGTTCTGATCCATAAACGTCATCCTCGAGAAGCATTATAAATGCCCCTCAGTTGTCGATTGGCGAAGTACACTGAACAAATCATCTCCACTCCCCCTGCTCGCCGACTCATAAATCTCCCGTGAACAGAATGCTAATGCTAAACTGTAATCTTATCTGATCACAAGTTCTCTCTTAACTCGAACTAGGTATACTTACTACTCAGCCCTTAATCTATATATATAGTTACATACGTCGTATGTTTTACAAGTCTGATTATGAAAATAGACGCGAATAAGGCTGTGTTGCACGATTGCGTCTGTGCCCGCGAATGGTCTCGCCGGAAGATCAGCGCTGACCGTATGGTTAGCATTATGCTGGGTCCATTAGGTGGTAAACGACAATTTTATGTTGTGTTGTAAGAATTAAATATTTTTGTATCATTATTATTGCAATGTTTATCATGAACAAATGAATGGTATTGTATTGGATTGCTTTCCAAATGTTCATTAATATTGCGAGTGCTATTTTAGAGCTCCTTTTTTATTATTTTGGCTCTGCTTTTCGAGATAGTTTTCTTATATTTTTAAAGTGATTTGATTTGCATTTGTAGAAACTAAAAATGTGTATATTTTGCAATAAGCTTAAATTGTGTGTACGTTAATTTCAATATTAAAGCACCATTATGCTTTTTAGTCGTGTCAATAGTGTTACAAATACAAATCCACATCATCAGAATAAAATTTCAAGATTTATGTACATTCGATCATCATTTATTTTCAAATTGTCGCCGAACATTGTTCTTTTTAAATACGTACAACAACTTATTCAAATATTATCAAGCTTGATATCAAATTCATAGCATAATATTCGAATTTCATTAATGAAGATAGGCAGAACATACAGGGTGGCCCATTCAAATCGGTCAGTATGGGAAAGTCTGAAACTATAAGACATACGAAGATTTGTTCTTAGGAACCATGTCACCGATTTTGATAAAAAGAAAAACTGCATTCATACAATTAAAAAAAAAAGTGTACCCAGCTGGGGAATCGAACCCGGTTGTTTTGAAAAAATAAACTTACACTATTTCTATTCAGATATCGTTTGTGTAGGTCTTAAGCAGTAAATATCTCTAAGAAACATAATGTCTAAAATGAATAAAATGCATTTTTAACCGCCTTCCAAATCTCAAAGGAAGGGGTTATCAAGTCGTCTGTATGTTTTTTTTTTTTTTTTTTTTTTTTAATGTTTGTTCCTCGATATCTCCGTCGTTACTGGACCGATTTTGAAATTTTTTTTTTGATTGAATGTATATGCATACAGATTGGTCCCATTTTTCTCAGAACCCAGTTCTGATGATGGGATCCTGGAGAAATCGAGGGAACTCCTCAAATCTGAAAGGCATACATATGGTGATTTTTGTGTTTTTAAAGGAACAGCATGCATTTACGTACGGAACAGTGACATTTGGTGCAGTGGAACTCCTGATGATGGTCAGCATGGAACTCCTCAAATCTGAACGGCACACTTATAGTGACTTTGGTATTTTTATAAGAACAGCATGCACTTACGTCCAGAACAGTGATATTTGGTGCAGTGGAATTGCTGATGATGGTCAGAACGGAACTCCTCAAATCTGAACGGCACACTTATAGTGACTTTGGTATTTTTATAAGAACAGCATGCACTTACGTCCAGAACAGTGACATTTGGTGCAGTGGAACTGCTGATGAAGAGTGAGCCGCCCCTGGTTAGAGTTCCGTTCTGATAATCATTCTCATCTGTAAGTACTTCAGAATCATCCAGATTTCAAAATTGGTTCAGAAATGACGGAGATATCGAATAACAAACATTAAAAAATATACAGACGAATTGATAACATAATCCAACATTTGAAAGTATTTATCACCAGAACCCCAAAGGAAGGCGGTTTTTTTTTCTTAAAAATTATTTTCACATACTTTAATTTATCATAGTAGGTGTTCAAAGTGACCACCGTCTTTTTCAATACAATATTCAACACGTCTAGGTACTATACTATTGCATTTTGTATCTTCATGTGGTGAATCTGCGTTAAAGTTGACTCTATGGCTACTTTTAGGTCTTCAACGGTGTTATAGCTATTTTTGTACACTGTTGTAAAGATGAAGTGAACTTGCTGAATATTGTAACGGTGGTCACTTTTAACACCTACTATGATAAATTAAAGTATGTGAAAAAAATGCATTTTATTCATTTTAGACATTATGTTTCTTAGAGATATTTACTGCTTAAGACCTACACAAACGATATCTGAATAGAAATAGTGTAAGTTTATTTTTTCAAAACAACCGGGTTCGATTCCCCAGCTGGGTATACTTTTTTTTTTTAATTGTATGAATGCAGTTTTTCTTTTTATCAAAATCGGTGACATGGTTCCTAAGAACAAATCTTCGTATGTCTTACAGTTTCAGACTTTCCCATACTGACCGATTTGAATGGGCCACCCTGTATATTCGTCTTTCGTTTTATTCTGGGTATATGTGGAACAAGGTCTCTAAATGTCATGTTCCTAGATTTAAAACGAGATTGTCGCGCAGACGCCTATCTCTTTGATGTCTCGTGACGGATTAATTATCTTGTACAGCTTTATGTACTAATTATATATCTCTTTACTATTTACGCTCTTATTTTCTGTATTAGGTACGCTATTATATACGCTAGTGGGCTGTGTTTTTCGTATGTATTTATTTTACTTTACTTTTATTTTACTAATTTACAACTAAGTACACGTTGGTTTTTTTGAAACGAACACTTTATTTGTCTACTTAATTATTTTCTTAAATAATAACTTTTTTTGGTATAAGTAGTAACATTTGATATAACAACATTTGGTATATATTTAAAGGATATAATCACTCATAGACATAATTAACATTTGATATAACAACAACGTAACTACTTTTATTTTGTATAATCATTATTTCTTATAACACGTATTTATAATAACCGTTATATGGTATAACTATCTATTGATATACGACTAGTATAATATAACTAGCAAACAGTAAAAAACTTTTCATGATAATTTTGTTCTTTTTTGAAGGGATCACAGTTCTAACCTAACCTACTTTTCTAATAGCAGTACATATGTTTAAGGGTTACAGTTCTAACCTAACCTAACCTATTTTTCTGGTAGCAGCGCGTTGTGTGTAGGGGTCACAGTTCTAACCTAATCTACTTTTCTGGTAAATGATGCATCTAATTTATTGTAAAATTTTTTTATAACTGTGCTTTAGAAAGAATTTGTGTTATACAATTTATTTATTATCGGAGATAAGCGTTTTACTTTAATAGTTATTTGTTATACAAGGGGGCAAAGTTGTATTTTAACGCCGAGTGTGGAATTGGTTCGAGAATAGAATCCTGAACTTGCGAGTTTTTTAACACACGAGAAGTAAAATACATTTGCACCCGAGTGTAACACAAAATTTTTCCCTTACTATAGCGAGGAAACTACAACTCAAAAAATGCGTTTATCACTGCTTCCAGTAGTTCCACAGGTGGTAAATCATCTTTATTACTAGATTCACCTACTTTTATCAATTTTAAAGCAGTTAATTTGACTTTATTCAAGGTCAAATTACTTTACCCACTAGTGGATAAAATGCGTTTTTACCCGCTGATATTAAAGGACAAAACACGTGTTTCCGAGCTAGTGAGGGGAAAAGTATGTTATAATAAATGTTGTTCGAAAAAATGATCATTATATTAAATAAGAAATATACAATTTGTTAGTATATTATTTGTTGTTATATGATTCAATAACTATATCAATTGATCGTTATTACGACTAAAAATATATCAAAAAAGTTATATCGATCGTTACGCACCCGACATTATCAGTACTATCTCAAAATTTATGTATTTTGTAAATAAGTCCTCTTTTATTTACAAAATAGTGTAACGTTTAATTTTGCGATCCAGGGTCCTTTAATTACTGTATCTGACGTTGCTTGACCTGAAATAGGACATTTTGTTCAGTGTTATATTTTGTTCGACACTTTGTTTTACTTTGTTTTGAACTTTGGGTTAGGTATTTGAACTTATGGATTTACAATATTTACCATGAAACAAATATTAGTCATCCATGCGAGTGCATAGATTTATGCGCAAGCAATAAATTATTCATCTCGTAGCTACCAGGATCGCAGACGTAAGGAAGCGATCTCATACTGGCAATAACATTTCACGGAAACCGACTCTGGCCGCGCGCCAGCTCGCCCACCACACAGCTCCACTGTCGTTCATACTCACTGTTTATAAACAACTGCAACAGCATTAAGCTGGTAATCCTATACTTGATGATCTCACGATATATAGAAACAGGAATATGTTGACGGTTTTATACCCCAGACTACATGCTGAGCCCGTCTCGAATGTGACTCAGACTCGTAGACCTCTGTCGACGAATTGTGTACAAATTCTGTTTATTATTGTGCCAGTTAATACTAGTTGAAATATTTAGGTTAAGACCTGCCTGCCAGACGGCTAATAGAAACAGTATTTTAGAGGGGACTAGAACTAACGTATTTCAATCACGTATACTTTGCCAATTGGTGTTGTAGTTTTGAACGGCTTACTAAATAACAGGTTGGAATTAGGCAGAAATACGACAACGTGACATTAGTATCGCAAATTGATGGACGTTAAATTTGCGATATATTGTACCTGTAAAATCCAACGGTGGATAATTTGTCATTTTAATATCCATGGAAGCTAGCATTTTTAGTAATTGTGATGGCATTTTGTTTTGTCATTAATTAGCTGTTAATCACGATTTGGCTTATATTTAAAAGAATTGTATAAATTTCTTGTTATTTAACAGAAAGTTGGAAGCATAATTATTCGCTTTCGGGCGCTCATAGTTAGTCTCCCTGAGGACATAGAAAACTGAGTTTGTCGCCCCACCAAAAGTACCAAATAATGTTGACATTCAATTATTGTGTGATATTTCTGAAATTAATCTACACCGTTGACATAGTTGCAGTCGTTCCAACAGCGCCTATAATCTCGCAATAATTATAAACTGACTAGAGTTCCGTCTGGTCTGAGCCGATGGGGACTTTACTTTTCCCATTTGCCGGGAAATTGGTCGAACCACTCGTTTTATGTGCCGCAACGCCTGAATCAATTGAGCGCGCAAATAAAGCGTCCACGAGAAATATGCACTTCGAACGTGCTGCTGTATTCGATAAGTAGTTTCAAACGTACCGTACACAATTACACATCCTATAAACAGTAACAATCAAGATTATAATTCTACTAACGTTCATAATAAACAATTTCTTCATGACGTTGTCCACAATGCAAATTGCGTGGGAAACATTTTCTGCACAACATCAGAATGGAATCAATCGGCGACAGCGTAATGATGATTTATGCCGACAGCGGGTTACGTCATTATCATCGTTGTTTGTCTCGAGCATCGCATTGTACGGCCGCTTTCATGTACATGTACAAATTATATACTCCGACATTCTGTAGTGTCTAATTGACAATCTTGACAAGTGTGTCGAGTACCTTCCATTGTTACATAACAAATGATAATTGTGATCAAGTAGGTGAAACCGCTAGTCCTTAGAGTACAATGAGAACGCTTCAAAGTAGATATTATATTCAGGAAATTCCTGGTAATACTCGTATGGATGTATATGTTATGGACCAAGTGATAAATCGGGCACTATACATAATGCCCGGGCATTATGAATAATGCCCATTGTGAGTGGGCAGTTTGATAATAACTATTCAAATAATTAAATTGCCCGGGCATTATACATAATGCCCATCCTCTGTTGGGCAAAGTAATAATAACACATAGAATAGCTGAATTTTGCCCGGGCATTATACATAATGCTCATCCTCTGTTGGGCAAAGTGATAATAACATATCGAATAGCTGAATTTTGCCCGGGCATTATACATAATGCCCATCCTCTGTTGGGCAAAGTAATAATACCACACCGAATAGCTGAATTTTGCCCGGGCATTATACATAGTGCCCATGCTCTGTTGGGCAAAGTAATAATAACACACCAAATAACTGAATTTTGCCCAAGAATAGAGATTTTTTATTTTATTTACACAAAGAAAATTATACAGTATGAGAATCCATACTAATATTATAAATGGGAAAGTGGGGTGCCCTCTATTTCGCCTATCATTAATTCGCATAATATGAATTCGCATAACAGATTTGGCATAACATTATTGTTCATAACATTGAATAAGCATAATATTAAAAATGCATAATTCTTATTTCGCATAACAATGAATCTGCATAATTGAAATTTGCATACTATTATTTCGTATAACTTTAATTATCCTAAAATGAATTGCCATACTTACTAAATGTATGGAGCAAGCGATTGGATCAATCAGGGGCTGATTTTCCAATTTCGAGCGCTCGATTTTGAGTGTTTAATTTTATACTGTCTCACTTATTAGGCATGAAAAAAATAGGGATAAGTAAGGTACATCGGGGCAAATCTCGAGTGGGGGGCAAATGTAACTGGTCAATTTCTTCCATGTTTTACAATGTTTGCATTATTAAAAAAAAAACTGTTTATTTTTAAGAAACATACCTACATGCATTTATGAACTCAACTGCTAATCTTAAATTAAAAAGATTATTTGAGTTAAGGAGTCTTTATTTTATTTATACATTACTTATTAAGTTTTTTCGTTTTTCATAAGTGTTTTTCAGAAAATAGAGTGTCTACCAGTTATGTAGTAGGCGTGTTCAGTGGATACATGTAATAATGGAATAATGGAAATAGTGTAATAATGGAAAAAATGGATTAGTTACAATTGCCTTTTAGTCTAGATTTGCCCCGCTGTACCTTACTAAAGAAATTGAAAATCTATCATTTACCAGAAAAGTAGATTAGGTTAGAACTGTGACCCCTACACACAATGCGCTGCTACCAGAAAAATTGGTTAGGGTAGGTTAGAACTGTGACCCTTAAACATATGTACTGCTATCAGAAAAGTAGGTTAGGTTAGGTTAGAACTGTGATCCCTTCAAAAAAGAATAAAATTAATTCATGAAATGTTTTATACTGTTTGCTTGTTATATCATACTAATCGTATATCAATAGATAGTTATACCATATAACGGTTATTATAAATAAGTGTTATACGAAATAATGGTTATACAAAATAAAAGTAGATATTTTGTAGTTATACTAAATGTTAATTATGTCATATGAGTGATTATATCCTTTAAATATATACCAAATGTTGTTATATCAAATGTTACTATACCAAAAAAATTTATACCACAAACATTACACACCCCGTAGCGAGTGGTTCAAAAAGTGGAATCTTGAGCGTTGCGAGGGTTTCAAGGCACATTACTTCGTACGGCACGTTAAACATTGCCACCGAGTTTGAAACACAAAATTTTTCACCACCCCAACACGAACAAAATACTGACTATAAAACATCAAACTAAATCAAATCCATCGATTTCTTCAATATTTATGATTCAAAATCATCATTTATAGGTAATAAGAATTTTACCTAGTAAGCCGTTACGCGTTAGTGTGGGAAAGTGTCATAACGTCGGCGGCCTGCTGAACGGATCACCGGAATCTGGCTACCGCAGTCTCACCTCTCGACAACCTTTCAGCCACTCTTTAAGTGTTGCACTGTTGTCGCACCGTGTGTGCGGCCGTTTTGCAGGGCCCACTCAATGAGTTGGTAAGTCACCGCCTGTCTTTTACAATTGTGAGACTTATTGTCAGGTGCCCGATAGTTTCCTCCCATAGCCCTCTATCCAGTTCATCTAACTTATAAAACAATAACCCATGACTTTAGCTCCCATTGTAGCACAAAAGTGCTGCACTGCAATAGTCTTTGCACCTGGCGGGGACCATCTACGGTTGTATCATATCATATTGTGCGCTCGGGGTGGTATCCGCCACGTGTATCCCTTGCCTTTAGATTAAAATGTCTTAAAAGGCCTCTGTGCTGTTGGCCTTGGCCCCCACGCATGCCTCCCAAAGGTCCACGCATGTCCACGATCCAGAGATATGGAAAAGACACACCGAGTAGCTGAATTTTGCCCGGGCATTATACATAATGCCGATCCTCTGTTGGGCAAAGTGATAATAACATACCGAATAGCTCAATTTCGCCCGGGAATTATACATAATGCCCGTCCTCTGTTGGGCAGAGTAATAATAAAACATGTAGTAAAGCTAATAGATGGATTGGCGCAGCTTCAGCAGACTTTCGTGCCGATCTGTTCAAGAGACTGTATGCAGTTTCATATCAAACTACAAAGGACACCGTCGCGAGCCGCCTGCAATGCCGTAGGACCTCTCGATGTCAAGGATGACTAAGATAGGACTTATAATCAATGATTTAGAGTTAAACGACAAGTCCGACATAGGCCGCAGATCAGAGCTCGCTTCGAGCCTTAGTGAGACATAGATGATGTCGGGGGA
This sequence comes from Leguminivora glycinivorella, assembly GCF_023078275.1. Lineage (NCBI taxonomy): Eukaryota > Metazoa > Arthropoda > Insecta > Lepidoptera > Tortricidae > Leguminivora > Leguminivora glycinivorella. Next base: position 11,647,943 of record NC_062979.1, on the reverse strand, counting down.
GGGCGAGAGCCATAAGGCAGAGCTACTGGTAAGCGCTATCATAAAAGTGTCCTTTCACGCATGGCAAAGATAGTGAAACGCCTAGTTTGTTTAGTAGGTATGACCAAGTGTCCCTTTTTCGCTAGGAGAGGGATAAATAGCACTTTAGGTGTCAAAAAGCAATTGTTAATAAACTTAGATGATGAACTAGCTCTGCAGAATGCGTACGTAAATGCATGCTGTTCCTTTGAAAACATAAAAATCACTATATGTATGCCTTTCAGATTTGAGGAGTTCCCTCGATTTCTCCAGGATCCATCATCAGAACTGGGTTCTAATAAAAATGAGACCAATCTGTATGCATATACATTCAATCAAAAAAAAAATGTCTAAATCGGTCCAGTAACGGCGGAGATATCGTGGAACAAATATAAAAAAAACCGGCCAAGAGCGTGTCGGGCCACGCTCAGTGTAGGGTTCCGTAGTTTTCCGTATTTTTCTAAAAAACTACTAAACCTATCAAGTTCAAAACAATTTTCCTAGAAAGTATTTATAAAGTTCTACTTTTGTGATTTTTTTCATATTTTTTAAACATATGGTTCAAAAGTTAGAGGGGGGGGGGGGAAAGTATGCGATTATTTCGAAAAATTAAATTATCAAAAAACGCATTTTTACATTTCATCCAACAATTATATCACACGTTGGGGTTGGATTGAAAAAAATATCAGCCCCCACTTTACATGTAGGGGGGGTACCCTAATAAAAGATTTTTTTCCATTTTTTATTTTTGCACTTTGTTGGCGTGATTGATATACATATTGGTACCAAATTTGAGCTTTCTAGTGCTAACGGTTACTGAGATTATCCGCGGACGGACGGACGGACGGACGGACGGACGGACGGACAGACAGACATGGCGAAACTATAAGGGTTCCTAGTTGACTACGGAACCCTAAAAACAAACAAGTTTAGAACCACCTTCCTTGAGATTTAAGGGCGGCGGTTAAAAAGTATGCTTATTCAAGAAAGCGCAATTTACATTTCATTATTTGTTAGGAAACACCCAGTATACTTATTAAACTTATTATCAAATTGCCCAACAACACGTAGCAGTACCATAATGTCCGGGCAATGTGATAAAAATGGCGTTCATGCAAACTAGTTAAACTTATTATCAAATTGCCCAACAATCACGTAGCAGTATCATAATGCCCGGGCAATGTGATAAAAAATGGCGTTCAGAAAAACCTGTTAAACTTATTATCAATTTGCCCAACGATCACGTAGCATTATCATAATGACCGGGCAATGTGATAAAAAATGGCGTCTAGACAATGATTAATCACTTTGCCCAATACAGCTAGGCATTATTCATAATGCCCGGGCATTATACATAATGCGCTTATTAATCACTTGGTCCATAACATATATACATTTGAAACGCTCGTGTTACTGAAGTTACATAAGCTATCTACGGAAATAATTGGAACAAGATCAATTTCCTTTCTTCCCATAATCGTTTTTTGCTTCTTTTATCCCCGTCTCGAGAAAAATAGGAGCTGTATTTTTTCTCGACAGCAGGCTTCGAATGTTAATGAGAATAAGGCATTAACTGTATGTACAATTGTACATTACAAAAGTAATCTGTAAGACCAAAGGTAGTGTAAGGGCGTAATAGAATTACAAGGTTCGTTAGCGGCATAGGGCGTGTTTTCGCTACATTTGTTGATTCATTTACGGAGGGCGAGCGGCAAGCGGGAAGTTTGATCGGTAAAGTTTGCAACAACATCGGTCGACTTTCCACCTCTATCGGGTAGTTAATGCGAGTTCCCTCACAGCGGATACGGTATCGATCGCGACAAGTGCGGGATCCGTCTGGCACGCCGCGCCCGGGTATCCGCCTCACCCCCTTTATTACCGCCCACCCCACTACTTTGTTCTTGTTTCGTTTGAAGGTTAATATTCGTTTTGACCCGGATGACAGTTGGACTTTGCGATGATTCGAACAAGTTTTTATAGTTATTTCCGGGTTTTGATTCGCTGCGTTGGATCGTTTTGATGAGGGCTGGCTTTTTATGCAGTGTTTTGACGGCTCGTGATAAATGAGAATGAAACGATCTTACTTGTCGTGAAATTATAGCTCATAGTATCCTGTCATATTATGCCATTATATGATTACATATGTCTATTTATTCCAACGAATCATTATGGTTTGAGCAAATTTAAGAGTAACCTTCTTATTCCTTTTCGGTAAAAACGTTTCGCGATTAATTTATTATTCATGGAACGTTCCTAATTATTTAAAGGCAAATTGGCGAAACCTCTTGATAAATATATATTTTCCCCGTAATTTTCCCTGTTCATTTACTTGAGTTCATTTTCTACATTCGAAGAATTGAAATTCAGAGGTCCCATTTCAAATAAAGATAAAGATAAAAAATGTTTATTGCACAAAAAGACACAAATGAGATGCATTCTTACTAGAGATGGGCCGAATATTCGGTAAATATTCGGTATTCGGCATATTCGGCAAGCTTTTCAATGTTCGTATTCGGCCGAATAGTTCGGTTACATTGCCGAATATTTACCGAATAAACAAAGTAAATAAATAGCGTAAGTTGTTTCGTAATTCATCACATAATGACATCCTATTTCTGCATTCTAAGGAACTACCAAAGGGAATATAAAATACAATAATTTTGTTTGAAAGTAAAAATAACGTACCGACGTACCTTAAGAAACAAAAACCAAAATTTTCTTATGCACTAAATTATAGGATAATTAAGATAAATGTGTACCCATTACCAATCATTGTAAAGTTTTTAACTCTAAGTTAGGATTTAAAATATGGCTCAACCGAATATTCGGCCGAATGTTCGGTTCGGTAACAGCTGAACCGAATGTTCGGCCGAATATTCGTATTCGGCAAAGTCCGTATTCGGCCCATCTCTAATTCTTACATAGCTTACAATTACCTACGTGCATAGCTTAGTTGGTTTACCGATACCTCAGGAGTCCCCGCACTAGGCTAGGCCTGTATCGCGGGAGACCAGATGCTTAATTAAGTTGAATGTCATGCAATGACGTTGAAGGAAAGAAAAGATATATTACGGATAGATACAGTAAATTACAGAAATATAAATAACCATCATTGTCTGATTGAACAGGCTGATGTTGAGTGAGTTTGAAAACATCTTATCCTTGATAAAGTTCCACTCAGTTGGTTACCTACTTGTATATTTGTAAAGCAGTAGCACGGCAACGCGCAACTGTGGCAAATGATCTAACGCATTCATGCACCATTGCGCACGCCAAGAATGCATTGGCACTTTAAAAAGTGACCTTGCCTGCGTGGAAGGTGTGTGAAATTCCTGTAATTATGCGAGCTGTCTGGCGGGGCGGGTCGGGCTCCGCACCCCGCTCCCCCGGCCGACAGTTCGCACCGCTCGCCCTGGCGTCCGCCCGTTCGCTTCCACCTTCGTGTACACCGTGCCGGTCCCGAATACGTGACGCGGAGTGATTCACATTTTGGTGTTGTGACCATTGCACGAGGACGGAACGCCGGTCGAACCGGTACTTGATTATGTATTACTTAGTTACCCTTTATGCTACTTAGCGCATGATCTTTCCTTCTTTATGGTAACTGTTGTACCCATTTATACCCATCCTATTGTGCTTAAATTGTATTTTTATGTAGAAAAGAATCTTTTAATATTTATTTTGCGTTAGCGTTTTTATTTATCTACTTACCTGTTAATTACCCTATTACTAGTAGAAACAAGAACCTCATCTTTAAATATCAGAGAGCAATCTCCACTTTCTTTGCCCTATGAAATAATTTAAAGCGTAATCCTTTATGCTGAGCAAGTATAGTAAAACTAATTAGCATATAATAGCACAAGCAAGACTTCCTAATGCTGGCATAAACACACACACCTACGCATATATGTATATATGTTTCGCTTGCGTGCAACTATCTACATGCATAGCATATAAAGTAGCTTGAGATAGCCACACCCCGTTTGTAACTCTCTCTCTCTCGCGCCAAACGGAATAGTATATAACTGTCCCTGTTTATCCCAGATGCAGTTTAGCGCACCGTTAATTCTAAAACGTTGTTTATTATCTACTTAAGTATGACTTGAGTTCAGAAGATTACTTCATAGAAATGTTTAGTGCTGTTTTCAAGACTACGTTTTAGTACTATCTAGATGGGGTGTCTATTCAAGTTATAATAACAGCCCGCCGTGTGTCCTCGTTTTGCTAAGCTTGTAATAATAACTGGAAAGTACCGTAATATTACATATGAAGTTAAACCCTCTCCCTTTTAATGGTCTTCGTTATAAGGGGGATTGCGAGTTATTCACTGAACAAATAAAATTTGATTATTCACAAACGTGACTGCTTGAGTAAGACATATTAATTGCTCCGTTGAATTTAATTGGGATTTATTAAAATTTACTTTGTCAGACCTTTCGAGTGACAAACCTTTATTTACTTGTACATATAATATAGGTACGTATTAATTAGATACAATTTCAATGATATCATATTACTGTTCTTTATTATCGTCTTCAATTGGTATATCTTTTACAAATAATAATAGTGAAGGACTCTATTGCTTCCGTTCAACTTTTGAGGTATGTGATCCAAATATCCATCCTTATACTTTTTGCCGTTGGTTGTTCTTTCGCTTTACTTTTTGTCTTTGATTTCTTTGTACCAATTGACTTGACCATACCACAAACGAGTACTGAGATGAGTAATCTTTGTCATATCAAAGGTCAGAAATTGTAAACCCAATTATGCACCTAATTATTTGCCCGGCCATTGTTACAATTCAAAAGTCCACGTTTGCTTACGGAAAACGAGAACTGCAACCAACAATATACCTCTTTGTTGCACCGAAGGCCACTACGCATTCTAAATGCAAGCAATTATGCTTGAACAGTTGCAGGTGCCCGTATTAATCATGCAACTTTCACAAACTCATATTTCGCTCAATTATAACTTACAATAACAACCTCAGGCGCTCTGACTAAAGTTAAAATTAATTTTAATCAGATTAACAAGGATATAGTGACATTGAAGCTTTAATCAGGCATGTGATTCTGATTAGACAGAGTTTATAATCAAAACTTGATCTTGCAAGGGCGGCAGGACAGGATAATGATGATTAAAGTGCCATGCTAAGATTGCTAAGGCATAGGTATCAGTGGCGGCTGGTGAAAATAAACCTACCTTAACATTAGGTACTTTACTAGTAATCAAATTTTAGGCAATCCGGTGGGAATCGGCTTGTATGGACCAGCCGCTGCTGATAGGTATAGTGACACTACATCTACACATTACATCTAATCAGTTGCACCTCTCATAGTAGCGTAGTAAAAAAAAATTAGGTATATGTATTTGTATATTCACATGGGAAGGATCGTTCATGAGAATCATGAATTAGGTACATTAGAACGTCCTTTCCTATTTAGATATAAAGGGCTGGAAATTCCGTGGTTATAATAAAAATCTAGTAGATCAATAATATCAATATAAAATCCAACCTGTTGTTAATTTTCCTAGAAGTGAAACCATAGACGAATGTTTTGCAGATAGACCGACAGGATGGAATCATGGAATTCAACAAAAAGGATCAGACAAACGTTGTTAGGCGGTCGTACACGCACCGTCTGCCCACGGTCCTCCCACGCGACCAGACGTGAATAAATCGCACCTGACAACATCTCACTACACTTTACTCCACTCCACATATTCTACTCAAGCGAATTTCTAGTTTAACTCGTCCTGGAATGTAACCAAATGGAAACAAGACTCAGGCTCACCCCCATGTAACGAAATACTTGGCAGGCGTTGTTAAGAAAAGAACAATCTTTATACGGGCGCTTTAGATTTACTCTCAAGGGCTTTATTTTGTTTTCTCGTTTCGTAAAGCTTTAAAGGTCAAAACAAATACGAAAATAAAGATGTGGCACGTTCCGTTTGAAAAGCGAAATTCGTTTTTAATCTGCCTACAATAAACTGCGTGACTCACCGTACATTAGGGCATGCTCCGTATTTGTAAAAAAATAGTAAAGTTTAATCTGCCAACTGCCAAGATAAACATGATATTTATTGCAAGTAGTGCAATTTGCAATATTGCTTGCAAACCATGATACTATTGTACTTCCTTATACAACCAGCCAGTATTAATACCCTTAAATACTGAAAAAGGTATACAACCTCAAACAATATGATATGCACAATGTTGTATTACGAATTTGTAGAATGGGCACGTAAACAATAACTAATAATACAAAGTAAAACAAAAAATATTACCCCCATCAAGATATAGCTCAATCGATTCTACTCTCGATTCTGAACAAACAGTTTTCAGGTTTTTAGTGTTAAGTGAAACACGGTGTATGTATAACGTAAACAAACCACAGTAAGGCATTGTATAGGGCAAGTATTTGTTAATTATTTCCAATCCAATGGGCTGATTCTCTCAGAACACACAGACGGACAGAGTCGCGCCATAAGGGTTCTTTTTAGGGTTCCGTACCAAAAAGGTACAACAGGAACCCTTATGGTGCGACTCTGTCCGTCTGTCTGTCCGTCTGTCACATTGTTAAATATCTCGAGAACTACTTATGCTATCGATATGAAATTTGGAATAGTTATAAACATTGTGAACCTCTACAAGTTGAAAGTATTTTTTTTTTTAATTAATTAATATAAATGATAGAAAATGGACAAAATGAAAGGGGGGCAAACTGAAAATTTCAAGTAACTAGGTCAAGTGGGGTATCGTTAGAAAGAGCTCAAATTGTACATATCAAAACTATTTTTTATAATTTTTTGGTTGTGGAAAAAAAATGTTTTTTAAAGGAAAATGTAAAAAAAATACCGTTCCCCCCCCCTTATCTCCGAAGTTTACCAACATAAATGTATGAAATTTTCACCAAACATGGGTATTATAATGAATATTACAGGAAAAATAAAATCGTATACGTATCTTGAAAACTTTTTTATTTATTTATAAAAAACCTTTCAGATTTACATTTTCAATTTCAACACCCTTGCGGGTGTTTATTGTACCTGTATTTTTTAACAAAATAACAATGAAATTACCTGCTTTCAAATAGAGGCAAAATGGTTAAAATCGGTTCACGCAATAAACAATTATTCCATAAAAATCATCTTCCATACTAGCTGGCGCGCATTAGTTTACTCAATTTGCCGATAGATATCGCTGTACGTTGAACGCTCATTTCCTACATCGCGTTTTTCCTGATATAATGAGGTCAGTTCAGGAGCGTCGATGCGACATGTCGTAAGTCGTAAACTATTGAAGCCGAATAGTCTTGATTTTATTTGGACGTTGTCTACCAATAAAATTGTATATTAAAATATTACTTGTTATGTGGGAAATTGAGTCTTGAGGGATTTAGTAAAATCTGTAGAGTTCTATGAATAACATTTTGATGATTCAACTATTGAAAGTTTGTACGGAACCCTCGGTGAGCGAGTCCGACTCGCACTTGACCGGTTTTTATTTTCCAGGGAAAGAACCGGGACTCCTGGTTCCAATCTCACTTAGAACCGGGAATGAAATTCTTGGAACCGCCTCCGGTTCTGCATGCCCTACCCAACATTGTTTATAATGCATACTTATTTTACTCATAAAATAACTGTCGGCTCTGCAGGGCTGGCGCATGCTTGGATTGCTTGGCGCGACAATCTCTCCACGATATTATAAGAAACGCTTCTTTTTCTTACATAATGACGGGTTGTCTGTTGTCTATCTTGCGGTCAGATAATCTCGCGTCAATCATGTGCTAGCCCTGCTTGACTAATAATGTAGTTTATTCCGATAAAAACAAAACAGTGGCGATAAAGTATCCCCTTATTCCCCTTAGGTCTATCCGCAATAACAACACGAGTTCGCGTTCCTCCGTCTATCATGATTGCGTTCTGATTTACGGTAATGCAGCGTATGCGCGACTCGCGACCGCGATGCGCTATTATGCAAATGTCTTGTTTATGTTTAATACGGAACGTTCGAGGTAATTTGCTGTATGATGCCGTCTATGTTTGCCATGGAGCAATTATTTGCTGATTGGGCGTACCTAAAATATGGTGAAGTGGATGAATAATCTTGATCTTACTATAGATACAAGACTTGAAACACATGTCTAATACAATGTCGACTGAGGTAATATCAAACATTATCTGACGAGACCTCTAGTAACTTGTAAACTTCTTGCTAGGCCTAATTGAAAAGAAAATTATCTATGTTTTTACTAACTTAACCTAAAGTCTCTAAAATCCTTCAACAAAATTTAATCTTCTTCGATAGAGCGAAGCCAATATAACCTTATTAACCTCCGACGTTATTCTAGCAAACATTATTTACAGTCTGAAATTGCTGTTATGAAACGCAAGCGGTTAAAGCACTAAGCAAACTTTACTCGGCTTGATCATCCTCATACCTTTAACGTAAGAGGCTTTGGAAGTTCAGCAATAATGAACCGAGCAGCCTCTTTGCATGAGCCAGCCAGTCTAATGGATTTATACAGTTGGAAACTAATAAGAAAAATACCTCTTCAGCGGAAGGAAAAGCTAAATTGCAACTATTTGTAAGACCCTCGCTGAAACAATGTCCATTGACAAAGTATACTTGTTCTTCTTGAAAGCACACACAATTAATCTCTTTATCGTATTGCACGACCCAGTTTTGTCGTTCCGTTGGCGCAGATTAATTACCAATTCCCTTTAGTTATAGCTACTGCATAGGACGTTAATAAAAGAAAGCTTGGCGCGCCGCCAACTCGCCGTTTTACTACATACACTTTATGGCTGGGACTGTGAAGTAAATTGTTTATAGTCTATCGCTGTGGCTTCTACACCCTTTACTCATCATCATCATCATCATATCAGCCGAAAGACGTCCACTGCTGGACATAGGCCTCGCCCAAAGATTGCCACAATGACCTGTCCTGCGCCACCCGCATCCAGCGGACTCCTGCGACCTTCACCAGGTCATCAGTCCACCTTGTTGGGGGCCTACCCACACTTCGCCTTCCGGTACGCGGTCGCCACTCGAGAACCTTTCCGCCCCAACGGCCATCGGTTCTACGTGCACCCTTTACTATCAGTATTTTTTCCCCTTACTAGCTCGGAAACACGTGTTTTGTCCTTTAATACCAGCGGGTAAAAACGCATTTTATCCACTAGTGGGTAAAGTAATTTGACCTTGAATAAAATCAAATTAATTGCTTTAAAATTGATACAAGTAGGTGAATCTAGTAATAAAGATGATTTACCACCTGTGAAACTACTGGAAGCAGTGATAAACGCATTTTTTGCGTTGTAGTTTCCTCGCTATAGTGAGGGGAAAAATTTTGTGTTACACTCGGGTGCAAATGTATTTTACTTCTCGTGTGTTAAAAAACTCGCAAGTTCAGGATTCTATTCTCGAACCACTCGCTTCGCTCGTGGTTCAACTATAGAATCCTTTTACTTGCTCGTTTCTCAATTCCACACTCGGCGTTAAAATACAACTTTGCCCCCTTGTATAACAAATAACTATTATCTCTCTGCAAAAGTATACATCGGGCACAAACCGTATCTACTGTCTTGCATAGAAACAGGTAGGTTAAACTATATATACAATTCTAAATGAGACAGTAATCACAGTGAGTACTGTAATTGAATTGAATAGCCAATTAGAATGTTTAATGTTATCGTTGCTGATAGAAACCTATATTACTAATGATGAACAATTTTGTGACAATAGCGGTGAGGTCAAGGCTTGAATAAATGCCGGTCAACATGATTATGTGGTCGCTTGTAAAACCGCTTTCCGCGTCTTAATTGACTATTTTTCCATACTTATCAACGTATTTTATAGCGAATACTCAAACTTTATGTAACTGCCCAATAAATGTTTAATTGTACTTATTTAATTTAATAGATTAGTTAATCAAGTAATAAATATGTAAGACATGTAAGTAGTAGGTATATTACAGAGGAAAATTCCTCGTTCACCTTTAACTATTGCGTAAATGATGGCCGGCCGGTCGGTTCGTGAAGCATTTTATTCGTCGAGTGGTCATATAGTTTCACTAAATCTAGTTGAAGCAGTAAAATCTAGGAGTCTAGAAATACCGGTCTCAAGTATGTATCGACCCGTGCTAACCCGGGAACGAAAAATGTCTTAACCAATAGTAATGTCCTTATGGATAAGCCCTTTTGATTTTAACGAATGGGAGGGAGGCACGAGGGCTTTATATACCGGTTCTCGTTGCACTGTTGGCCTCAGGCACTCCTCCGGTTTTACTAGATTGAAAGATAAATGTACAGGAACATATACGACCGCAGTGTAAACTCCGCAATATCTGCCTCCTTTTAGTTGGGCTTGCGAAATTATCGTTGCATGTAGAGATGGATAGGTTTGACTCCATATTGGATCAGGTTGGTATGTAGGTCGATGCTGTGACAATCCAATTATGTGAGATAACGACGTTTCATACATATATGAGTAGCTATAACACGGGTAGCGCACGTGTTGAAGGAAACTGGGTTAACGGATTAACGGACAACTTTCTACTCCTTTTTCGAAATTGGAATACGAAACGTAGATAAAGGACCTTACAATTTAAAAGATTTTTGTTTATCTACAATTTATATACAACTGCTTTTAGCTTATTCTATTTCCAAGTAGATAGATAAAGCAACAGGGTAGTGGTATTCACCGTTTCAATTTAAGATATTTATTTTTAGTTTTTATATGACCCAAATAGCATTTTAATTCAAAAGACGTATCAGTAATGAATAAACGTGCGTGTCACGGACAAACTAAAGACAGGTTTACCTCCTTTTTATCTTTCAACGGCAGCTGTGTAAGCTACCTTATTGAATGGCTGCGAAAGACTGCTTACGTAACGGACCAATGATAACAATTGTATCATTCAGTGTCCGATGCTTTGCGCGTGGGCACGAACAAAGGGTGATTATTATTTAATCTACAACAAAGGTCAGCGTGGTTGCGTAACGGTTGCGGATAATGCATGATTCAATTTTTTGTAGGGCTCGTAATAACGGTAAATGTAAACGAGGCGACGTCAACGTAAGTGATGAATAAAACATTGTAACTCTACACAAGAACCAGAGGATATGGGTTTTGCTCAGGCTTGTTTTTGATTTGAATAATGTGTACAGAGTTTTCTTTTGATAGTTTAGATGTGTATATTACTTATACCTAAGTTTCTTAATTATTGTCTGCTTTGGATTAAATATTACGAAACTATACAAGTAATGTGTAAATTGTTCAAATAAGGTAGCAAGTGTTTGTATTTTCACTTCGATTTTCTTTTGGTGAAGTAATGTTTTTCTAACGAACTCTAGTGCCTTTAACCAACAGACCGTTAGCCTCGTGTGTTACTTACCGCCCAATTAATCAAGATCCGGGCCTCCTCGTTGAAACGCCCTTTTTTCCTTCGTTGAATAGAATACAGAGGGACCTTTTTATTATGGGTCTATTGGCAAAGTAAATCCTGTAGGCCTAGCCCATGATGGCCGCGGGAGTATGTCGCCGCGAGATAGACTACCCGTCCTTATGTCATTAATACAGTTAGAAGAAGACGTGTGATCTATCTCGCGGCGACATACTCCCGCGGCCATCATGTGCTAGGCCTACTGGAGGGCGCGGCGGCCAGTAACCCTCACAAGACTACAAATAAATCACCGTTTAGGATGTCCTTGTTCACTCACCTGATAATCCTGATATACATAACTGTATCAATTAATACTTGGTTGTTTTCAAAGTCGTTTTCTTTCCACAGCTGTCTACGCGTGACAATGAATTAAAAATGTTTTGAGTGAAATGTCCGTAAAACCAAGGTGTTTGCGTCATAAGCTTCAGTTATTGCCGGCGCTTTGTTTAAATGTTGCCAGGAACGAAAATAACCTGACTGTCAGATGTCAGACTGAAGTGACTTTCGAAATTTACTACTGTAATCAATTTATAATTTTCTCGAATGTAGATATTAAATTCTTGATACTTAGGAGAGCATTAAAATGTTAGGTAAGACGATTGTAATTATTCTTAGCTTTGATAAAAGTCGTTTTTCTTGTGATTTTATATTGGGAATGTATACCGGTAAAAGTAAAGCACCGTTGCCAGGCGCGCAGCTCAAAGGCTTCCCGGGTTCGAGCTATACACGTACAACTTTGTATGTGCCTCGGCTTTCCTCTTCCAGGAAAATTACTCTGATATAGCCGTTTGAAAGAACCTCGCCACGTAATTCTAGCGCTGTTTTAAAGAGGACTTTTTTTCAATTATATTTTTGTGTTTGTTTTTTGCCAGTAAGAAAATGGTTAGCATCAGGCTTTGCTAGAGATGGAAATGGCGTGTGATACTATACAGCACGACCACGGATGATTTTATTAATTCTGATGCGGTACAAATTCACGAAAAAAAATGTACTTTTTTGTACTGACGTTTAAAAAAAATGTACCCTTATGATTTTGGAGTTTCGACATAGGGCCCGTGGTCGTGCTAGGTAGGTACTCCCTGGCACGACCACACTATATTTAATGAGATTTTAAATTTCTGTTGCAGTACAAATTCACGAAAAAAATGTACTTTTTTGTACTTACCTTTTAAAAAAAAATACCCTCATGGTTTCAGAGTTTTGACATGGGGTGTGGTCGTGCTAGATAGGTGGTACTTCCTGGCACGACCACACTATATTTAATGATTTTTTTAATTTCTGTAGTGGTACAAATTCACGAAAAAAAATGTACTTTTCTGTACTTACCTTTTTATAAAAAGTACCCTCATGGTTTCGGAGTTTCGACATGGGTTGTGGTCGTGCTAGATAGGTACTCCCTGGCACGACAGCACTAAGTTTTTAAAGTAATTTACATAGTACAATTTCAAAACACTTGTTTAGTATTCATTTGACCATCAAATTAAACATAAATATAGTGTGGTCGTGCCAGGAAGTACCACCTATCTAGCACGACCACACCCCATGTCAAAACTCCGAAACCATGAGGGTATTTTTTTTTAAAAGGTAAGTACAAAAAGTACATTTTTTTTCGTGAATTTGTACTGCAACAGAAATTTAAAATCTCATTAAATATAGTGTGGTCGTGCCAGGGAGTACCTACCTAGCACGACCCCGGGCCCTATGTCAAAACTCCAAAATCATAAGGGTACATTTTTTTTAAACGTCAGTACAAAAAAGTACATTTTTTTTCGTGAATTTGTACCGCATCAGAATTAATAAAATCATCCGTGGTCGTGCTGTATAGTATCACACGGAAATGGCTTACTATTTTTGTAATATCTGCTGAATTATTGTACATATTTCATATCAATATTTATTTTTATTACTTACCTTAGTAAAATGAACCTATTAACCATGTTAATCCTATTTTATAAAAGGTACAAACCAGTTTATTGGAGTTACCGGTTTCCGATTCTCGACTTTTCCTTCTCTTAATTGACATTAATGCCGTTTCTGCTCATAGTGTATTACTTTTAAAATAAGAGTTTTAATAAGTAGAACTTCATATTCTGATAAATAGGTTCTATATTATCATTGTATATCATAATTTAACAGCTAGACAGCAAGTTCTACGCCGCCCATAACAGTTCTGGCTACAATACAGGTTGTTTATTGTATATCAAACGCTCGAGTACAAAGGACATGTCAACGTAAAGTGCAGCCGGCGTGTGTACTAACGTACTATGCATACGAGCGGCCATTGTGTGTGGAGCCGGCGTTATGTGGCCGCAGGCTGAGTGACGGCCTTTACCTATAAGCTCCGGGCTACACATATGTAAGTAATTCGCGTAACTTATGTTTGTAAGATATTACTAGCTAATCAATCAAAGAAAAGAGGACAAGTAAACATCAGACGCACGTATATCTACAAAAAAACTGAATTACTGTGTATGAATTTCTAATAATCCGTCTTCTCTTCTATCTTCTTCTTCATACGGTGCCATATCCTAACGGATGTCGGCGATCACCATGCGAAAGTCTTCTCTGTGTTTAGCCACTGTACTCAAGAGTGGTAGCGTCTGCAATACCGGTTTAACTCCTTATATTGCCACACCATGGCAAAATGTTCGACAATTAATGGACTGTATGGGGGCGAAAAGGGGAAAACGATAGAGTGGAATTTAGGGCCGAGTCAGCAAGGAAGTTGGTATGGAGTGAAGATGATAAATGTGATGTTAGAAGACTAAGTGTGAAATAAGTGTAAGCGAAGTTTACCTTACAGTCCGGGAATGTGAGGACTGAGTCGTTGGTCGCGCTGTAGGCCCGCTGGCGGTGATTTCAGCTCCTTGTCGCAAGCTAGAGGAAGCGTAAAACCGTTACCTTCGAGCTTTCAACTTAGACCTTCGACGTTCTCTCCACGGATGATCCTGGCGCTCTTCGATCATGACCGATCTTCGATCTTGGTCATGACCAAGAGTCTTCCTGTACTTCTCTTTCTCTTCTCTTTTATAACCAAATATAATGAATTTGCTCTAACAATTAGTCCTATCTGTGTGCGTCAGGGCTTCTTGAAGTAGGTCTTAGTCTTAGTGATCCGTAGCATGTTTCTTTGAGGTCCGCAGTACACGTACGTAGTTAGTGAACTAGACGAGATTTTAAATGTAATATTTTGCTAAAATAGTTTTTGAATGGGTCCATGGAATGTCTTAAATTATGAAAGTGGTCCGTGACTTCAAAAAGTTTAAGAAACACAGGTGTACATCATAGTCATGTACATGCTTATAATGATTATATCGTTGATCAAGAATAATTTACGTAAAGAAGAAATTATAGAAGCGATTTAGAATGTCCAACTATGATTATCCTAACCTACCGTTCCATAAATTATGTAACCCAAATCCCAACCCTATTCGATCCTTAGATCAGAACAAGCAATTTAATAGTAAATTGGCTTGTACGGAACCCATTAATTGGTCACGGGGTTACAAACTTACCATCGGCCGTGCAGGCTCAATTTGTATAATAATTCAGCAAGCTTGTAAGTACATGTAACATCTATAAATAAATATCTATACATAGGTGCCTGGTACTTAATTATTACTGGGGAAGAAGGTTTAACATTGAATACATGCAGGTCTATACATATTGAATATTGACGTAGCTGAAATTTAGTAGAAATAGAGCTTTATTTATACTTACTTACCTACATAATTAAGAAATTAGTTTCAATTTCAAGCAAATGAGAATTCGTTTCAGAACTTCACTGGGGATTGGTTTTACTTCTAGGTCATCTATATTCGGTATTCAAACTAATTGTCCTAACTTCCAGTATGGATCGAAGTTGGTGGTATAAATGGATGTGTAATTATATCCATAACTTGGTAAAAGCTGTTGTATATTTAAAAAGTTTTTAATGACTGCTAACCATTTTAGAAAGAATAACTATTTTAGAATCACAACTTTTACATATGTTTAGTTAATATTCCTTACACAATCTTTTTTCTTTTGGTATTAGACACTTATATAACGACGATAAATAATACACATATAAGCCGACACAGAGTAGTACCATTGATTAATAGTCTATTTATAATTAGTAATCGATATGGCAAACGTGTGATTGTTGGAAATATAAAGTGGTCGGGTTAAATGACCTCACCCCTGCAAGCGACACAAGGGGAGCGCGGCACAAAATGGATCAGTCGCTTTTGTGCCAAACACTACGATCAATTGTGTTTCGCATTGAGTACATAGGACTCGTAAGTCGTAGTTTCTTAGCAATTCTGGTTGACGACAAACGAATGAAAAACATACTGGAACCAGCAAAATATTTAGACAGGTATTAAATTTAATTGTTTACTTGTAACATCATGTCCCTACTTTACATTAAATAAAACTGTACAACGTGATGTTGTTCACACAGTTATATGGTTGTTATAAACTTGTTTAATTTACTTATTAATACTTACCCGATGTATGACGTCTACATTTTATTGCATGTATTGAAATGTAGTCAATGCCTAAATCAATTGTATTGTTTGTTATCAGACAAACGTGTGTTTAATTGTGGTCCCTATACTGTGACTGTGGTAAGATTTCCAGTAGGTAATGTTCGTTCTAAGATGAGACATTCGTTTGCTACCAGCAGAACAAATTAATTACTTGCACCATGTTCAAGGTATAATGTTGTCTTATCTACAGTTCCTCGGATGTAACCTGATGTGTAAGTAAACTAAGAGGTATATGATAACATGGATATATGTCGCGGGCACATTGCAGCGCGTTGCGTAGGTCACGCGTGCATACCTCGCTCGTTTACTTTCACTGCCACTGCCTATTCCGTTATATACCAAAATATTCATCATATGTAACCATTTATCGAGAATAGGGACAATTTTACTGAGTGTAGAAAAAGTACTTGTACATATGGCAGCTAATATAAAAGTAGTCAATAAGACTACCACATCTTTCATAGTGCGACATAACAATACCATATTAAAATAACAATCTAAACCTAGAGCTACACATCCCATTAATATAATCCATCTATTGTTCTTCTTCTGTGATTGACATAGATTTATCTGCCACTAATTAATCAAACAAAAAAACAATAGGTACCAACGTTAAAATGACTATCAATAAATGTAATGTAATGAGTCATAGCTTTCGCCGTTCCGTGCGATACGAACAAAGTTTTAATTAACGTTTCAAACTTTCTATTCATACTGAAGTTCCAGTTGTTTGTTTCAGTTTCGTTTCGCAACTTAATTGACGTAATTTAGAGTTTCCGAACCGCTCTCATACCCATGCTTGAATAAGAAACGACATAAAAGTCAATAGCACATTTTTGGCATAATTAACCCAACCCGACCGCTTTCTCTTATATCAGCTTTAATTGACCTTTTATGTTGTTTAAGCTTCAATATTAATTTTGTTTAGGCACTTGATAAACAATTACAAATCGTGCAAATTTAAAAACCAACAACCTGAACAAACTCGTCCGATATAAGCGTTGTTTGTCAATTTCCCGATGACGCAGCGGGCTGTCAAAGCACGGTGTTCGTTGTGCACATAAACAATTCAGTCGCAACCGGCGCCCGCCGGCGGCTTCCTATCTCCCCACTTTCCCCATTCGATGGGGGCCCCTCCCCCCGACTGCCCCATTTTTCACGAGTTCCCGCGTGTCGCGTGTCGGCTGCCTCCTGCCGATACCCGCAATCCACAACTGAGTTAGTGTCACGCCTTTTCCGAGTACCTATATTGTTATGACAACACACGACCAGCTGATCTTCACCGGCTAGATTCATTAGCTTAATTCATTATTTCAACCACGTTTGATTTATAGCTGCAGTAACAAAGAAGCTTGTGGAAGCGTGGACGTTAAATTTTATATTCAACTTCGAGCGTGTTATTATTCCTTTGTTTAAAAGTTGTATCTCTTTGAATATTCTTTTAAGTGCCTGGCATCGAATATGACGCCTTTTGTTTGAGAATCTAAATTTTATATTTCAACACTTTGCTTATTAAAACAGTCTTTTAAAACGTCTTTTTTCTTATCTGCCCATCCATTCGTTTTTATTAGTCGCACCGCCGCCATCTGATTCTACAATTTATTGAGTTCCTAAATTAGGTACTCTTGCCCAATTTACATTTCTTAATGCGTCTCGGGGACAGAGTTTGATATATTGTTTGAAAGAGACTTTAGGTGGGTAATGATAATAAATCTATTGGAGTATATTAAATGAACGGCCTCAGTGTGTCGTTATCGAATATCAATCAGCGTTAGTGCATGGCGAGCGTTGTTCCGCCGTCTCGCATCTCAGCGAGGTACGGCGCTGACTCGGCGGCGGCGGGCGTTTCGTCGAGTCGGCCATGACTCAGCAAGAGCCATGACTCCGTGACTCAACAGTTCTGCGGGATCGCCGTCGGCCGAAATAAGTGGATTGCTTCTTCACGGCTCAATGAATCCATTTTAAAAGTGCTGTGATGTCATTACTACAAACGATGCTGTAAAGGCTTCGTGTTCCTTTTAATTTCTCCGACCTCTTTCAAAGTAGGTCTGTTTGTAGAATTTCAAGGTTTTGTATAAATATATATTTCAGACATCTTTATATTGTTAAGGCATTTTTAGTTCAATCGATCTCTGTATGGTATGATGAGATATGATTATCTTATCTATCTATCCCTACTTCAAATGTTTTGGAATAAAGCTATTCCACTCAAACGGATCACACGCGGCATAAATAGATAAGAGCAATAAACAAGTCATCGGTGTAAATAGATAAGATAATAAACAAGCTATTGCACTTGTTGTTAACCTGTCATTACCCTTAATTGACGTCGTATATGAGCAATTAGTTAGTCATTCTACCTTATTATTAAATTAGAAACGTAGTAGTGAAGTAGAAACGTACTTCAGTAGGGCACTTCGTACGTTAAACCACGAGAAACAGACCAAACTTGAGGAACTACAATACGACGCGCCCAATAGCGGACTATATGCCCTTCTGTCTATCCACTAGAGATGCGACCATGACCATTTCCAATACCGATCGTGGGGCTGGCTGAATTCATGGGTTATCAATACTGACACTAGATTTTTCTGTTTCAGAGGGTCGAGCGCGAGAGTGCGAAAAGCCCGGCGACGACGGGAGGCAGGAAGAAGGCAGCAGTGCGCAGCAACGGGCAGATCGCGTCGGCCGAGCCTCCACCACAACCATCAGGTAAACTGCTTTTCTTAGTTTCTGATTGTTGATATTAGTGTCAGTGAAGGCGTAAGTGCTGTAAAGCTCCTTGTGAGAGATACCTCCTTTCTTTGGTACTATTTATTTAATCTTAACTTTAATTTGTCTATTTATTCGGGTACTACCAATCTTTCTATTCTATTCGATAATACAATTTCTACATATAGTCGATCGGTGGTGATGAAAAATGTTATGAATGAGGCAATATAACGCACCTCATGCTCTATGGTTGGTTAGAGAACGGATAACTGCGGTAGGGATAATTGTATAATCATAACGTCATAATTTCATAAAAACAACCCATTTTTACTCCGACCTTAAGGCCGTTACCTGATTCACCAATTTACCACCTACAAACGTGCAAATAAAACATATTTTTACAATGGTAGTTCATGCATACATATGTAAATATTAGCCTTTATCTTTGTTTTCTGTAAAACGGTATTGTTCGATCATTATATTCTTGTAACCTATTCATATTTGAAAACAAAAGCAGTAAAATTATAACACCTAATTCCATTACGATCGTTATATTTGGCATTTGGCACACTTTAATGATAGTCCATGCGAACATTTGGCTAATTTTCTCACTCGAAACTGTACGAGTAGTTCTAATAAATAGTTCCGTTAGTTTCCTTTGTACGTGAAGCTCGTATCGTACGTTTTATGGCAACGGGTAGTTCGTCCCCCTGGGCTCGATCCGACTCGGCTCTAATAGGATGGGATTCAGGGCATTCAGCCGTCTGGTTTCATCCTACCTGCAACGGCTAGATTGAATACAGCATTCATAAGGTTTTCGGTGAAATTACTTGTTACGATTCTTTTGTATTTTCATACTCTTTCTTTTTAGACGTGAATGCTAATGAAAGTAAGTAGTTTCTTTGCTTTATTCGTTTCGTCGACCACAGTTAGTTTATCATAAACGAAAGCGTTGCTGTACTCGTAAGGACTTACTTATTTGTGGGCTGACTTCAAAGGTACTAAGCTGCTCAATCGCCTTACAAACTAATTTCCCGCAGCATGCACTGAACGCCGTCTTCCAGCGAGACAATTAACGTAGTTCGCGAGGTCTTGGCAGAATTACAGCCATCCTTACAAGTTCCTCCAGCGAGATGCAGGGGAATTAAACCTAGTAAAAAACTCTCAAAGCATTCTAGGTTCTCCAGCGAAATATTTTATAATGGCGTCGTACTTTTCTAGGATGAAATATTGTAGCTCTATTCGTTATACGCGGCTATGTACAGTGGCATGCCAGGAATTGGCGCGGTGCCATCTCGGCGCTACTGAACGGGTTACTTAAACATGTGACCCTTATTTTACAAGAACTGGTTTATCTTTATGGCCGTAGTGTGATATTGGCTTCTTTACGTTATGGAGACGGATGTGTGGCCTCGTAAGAGCAGGGTATAATATAATTTATTTTAGCTGGATCATACGAAGTTTTATGCTAATCTGCAATGCAAATTAGTTTGCATAAAATACTGCTGCTAGTCTAATTTATGGAACAAGTTAAGATCCGTAAGTACATTGGGATAAATAGGTCAAAAGTGGACGTTGTCGACTTTTCTATTCTCGTTGACGGCTGTAGGATTATACCGCTCCGTTGGGAGCGAAAAACTGCTTGACTTGACTTTAGTTATTTAAGAACAAGTTCCATTTGAACAGTGACAGTCGATTCAAAAACCAGAAACGTGCGCAATAACATAGGAAATAGCGTTCTCTTTGTGTCAAACCACGTAGATAACTAGAAAGTTGTCCTTTGGCTGGCATAATGTTGGTGATACAAGCTGCCAGAAGGTTTTCGGAGCTGTATTTGACAGCCGAGAACTCCGGGCTGAGGGCCAAAAAGATATTTACATTTATTTTCCTTACGAGATTCATATAGAGCTGAGAATGTTTCTTTTTGCGACAATCTCTTTAACATGGTCTGCCAGTTGAGTTGCATTCATACTGATAGGCTACGAAAAGTCGTAAATTATGTAACTAACAAGATTTCTGCTAATATTACTTGAGGAGTGTTTTTCAAAAGGGCTTATTTCCACTTTGAACTTTTTTTGGGAAATCGAGAAAAACATAACTCCACGGTATTGATTTTGAAATTAATATTTAATTTGCAAAATTGTAATATTGTAAGTTGACGTTAATGCTATGATTACCTACATCAAACGTAACATGTGTACCTAAATAAATATTTAATTACCATATGTTTTTGAGAATTAAGCACTGTTGATGCGAACTTTTGGGAATTAAGCCCTTTTGTTGTGGCCTTGTAGCGTAAATGTTATTATTTTAAAATAGTTTTATTTTATTTTTGGATTTTGTATTAACGTTAGTTGATATGAATGTTGTTGTAATACATTGGTTTATCCACATAAATAATCATTACACATTTTTCAAAATGTGTTCTAAACTTTGATGTTAATCTTTTTTTTAAAGATCAAGGCGAGACTTTTTGAACTTTTATCTCAAAACAACGCGTAATTTTCTATACTAAGAAAAACTGCATTCATAGTTTAAAAAAAAGAAAAAATGGAAATAAACCCTTTTGAGAAGACACTCCTCACTTTATGAGCTTGACTCGTCATCGTTATTCGTCATTGAGTAATTATTACTTCGTATAGAGGAGCTATAGCAAACAACGAACGTGTCACAGCCTGTAAGCTGAAGGCGGGGCGAGGGGGCGGGGTGTGAACCAATGGCCTGCTTCCGTAACGTCGCAAGCGCTACGATTTTACTCGGCGCTTACGACCTTTCGGTCGCGATGATGAGCCCTGCATAGAGTGCATAGATTAGAAGTCGTAGTATAGAAGCGACATGGGTTTACATGGGCACTTTTTTAAATTTATGACTCTCAATTAGCGTGAGTTGTTAACAAAAAACATAAATAGCTGTTAGTTTTGTAACGACAATCAAGCTTGAAATCTGTATTTAAAACTAAACTTTTTTCACGTTCTGAATTTAGATTATAGCTTAGTATAATTTACATAATTAAAACAAAAACGATGTTTTTATTGAAATTCCATGCTTAAAATTATCGTTGCAAAACTGACAGCGATTTAACTTTTTCTTAACAACTCTGTGAGTCCCAATTTTTTTAAATGCCCACATAGAAAGCTGCATACGGACTGAGCGTACATGTGTACACGTAGCCGCAACTGGATATTAGTTATTTATGTGACATTTGCATAATGGCAGGCATTAAAACATGAGTGTTGTTTTTGTTGTGTTAATAAGATAACATGAGTGTTTTAATGCCTAATTATGTATAGTCGCATACATAACTTTATCTGCATCCATGTATGTATTGGGCGCGGGTTTATCGTCCCATAGAAAATTTGGATTTCACGCGTTTTATACTCTCATAATTTGCTTGACCGTCTACCTACCCAAATTCATTCAGGCAGGTTAGGTACTGCACTTACATTTACAGACTCACATGAAATTCGACACGCGTATTGAGAGTCTTATAACATATTCTCAATACGCGTGTCGAATTTATATAATTGACCGAAATGTCGGAAAACTGTGCAATTTTCACAATAATAATTAAATAACCTTTTTTGCGTCGATAAATATATATAATTTAATGTATGATAGGAAACTTGAACTTGAACTTGCGATATTGTCACGTCTGCTTTTGTTGCATTTTTTACTCTTTGGTTTCAACGAAACATGGCCGCCGCGACATGGCGCTTTGGCATGAGTTTATATTGATACATTTTTAAAAAAGTAAGCGTGTTTAAACAAAAATGCAGTAAACCTACGTATGAAAAGTCACTCCTTGGCTTTTGTTAGATTTTCCTGAGCAGTTTGTACAGTACCTCACTACACATGACGGCATTATTTAGACGAAATATTTATCATTGCGATACGTCAATCTACCACAGCCGTTCGGCACAGACTAAGCGCGTTTGTGCTGATCAGCTCTAAGTGTTGTTACACAAAATCAAGTTGAGGTGCCCTCTCTAGTTAACATAATTACTCAAAGTTATTCGTGTAGAGCTGATGTCAGTGTATTGTGCGCTGTAATTCCCAGTTCGGGATCGCGTAAATTTCTCTATTGTACTTGTACTTAACACTTGCTGAATTTTGTTGCCGTTGATTAGTTGCTGAATAATTCAAATATTAATAAAGTCTGTCGCCGTGGGACCACTGTATTTACATAATAAAGAGCCGGCATTTCCCATCCTCGTACAGTAAGCAGCGAACTGTTGGCATAATTTTCTGAAATGACTCTGTGCGGTTTCATTCTCTGGAATACTACGGATACAATTGTTATTTCCAGTTAGAACGTTATTATTTTTATTGAGTAAGTCTATTTCTGGATAATATGAAATATGAATATTGTGAAGGGAGCCGTGAAGCTCAAACGATTGTTAATATGTATATTCAGAAGCTAACAAACTTTGTATTGGCTGCAAAGTTGCGAACAAAGCGCGGAATCGCAACAAATATAGCTTGGATCGTTCCAACTTTGTTCACATTGTTGTGCATCGTTGAAAGTTTGCTCACTTTTCTGAACATTTCGCGACCTACCCTGGCGTGGGACGGGACCAACTTTTGAATGTGAAACTAGCGAAGTTGCCAAGGTTGGCTTGGCACTCATTGGCAGCAACTTCACGCGACCGACCACTTGGTAAACAATACCGTTTTACGTAATTGGAAATGTTCTGGGAGTTATATTTAAGGTTGTATGTGAAAAGGACCAGTATGTATATCTCATATTAAACTAATTTCTGACATTTTACAATATAATGAGCTTGTACACGGATGTAAATAACGAATGATATTTTTAATTAGCAATTCATCACGATTATATCATAAACAACTCGGAACAATCTCGGACCCATTTCAAGTAGATCAGATGTTAGATTTGTAACAGCTAGGGAGCTATTGAAATGCCGCCGTTATATAAGCGTGTATAAAATATCGTAACTCAAACACAATACCTAAAAACGAAAATATTATATAAACATGCAAATTATAAAACCAAAGTTAAAGTTTATCTCAATGTTATAAAACTGGATTAAACGCATTAACGTTCAACTTTTTTGCTTTATACAAACCGTTATTATAATTACTGTGTGTAATAGTTATGACCTCCAATCCAACAATAAATTTCGCCACGTGACCAAACTCGTTTAACGGGCTTCCTGAGAGTTTGCCGAAATGTTGTTGTTCAATCCAGTGACCTTGTTAGTAAAAATAAAATGTCACTTTTCAGCCAGAGATTAAGCAATAAGGTAGAACAAATCAATAAGTAATTATGATAAACCAAGCTGTTTAAACAACTCCAGCCCTTGTGTTTGAAATTGTGCACATGTAGCACGCGAAGGAAAAACACATATTTTATCAATTTATCAGTCGTCAAACCCAAATGGCATATTCTTTGATATAAAAGAAGGAATTTGACGACTAAGTACCTATAGCGCTATTTTTATTCCAGGTCATGAACAAAATTCAACTAATAGTATATCTCCGAAAGGGCTTTTTATGGATTTGAACCTTATTGCTATCATGATAGTTGCTTTTTAACTACACTGAGACTTTGGCACGTGCTGTGGAAACGGGAGCTAACCGCGGCGAATAATAGAAACAAAGGCCTTTGTTTAACAGATTATTGAGATTGAGATTAGATTGGGTAGCCGCCAGCAGAGTCAATGATCCAAATGCCTCCGAATTAAAGAAGCGTTATAACGCTGCATCCAGGTTCTGCAAGAAGCGTATTGCTGCAGCAAAGTTCCAACACACCTACAGAATTGGCGAGAGACTGGTTAGTCAGCCTGCTGGGACTCGTAATTTCTGGTCTCTCGCCAAAGCTGTTCAGGGGAACTTCTGTAAGGTCTCCCTTCCTTCTCTTCATAAACCTGACGACTCATTGGCTCACTCCACAAAAGAGAAAGCGAATCTCATGTGTTCTCTTTTTGCGTCAAACTCGACGCTTGAAGACGGGGGTAGCACACCACCCAGCATCCCGCGCTGTGAGGCATCCATGCCCGAGGTGCGCTTCACTCAAAGTGCAGTTAGGCGTGCACTTTTTGCCCTCGACGTCAATAAGTCCAGTGGGCCTGACGGTATACCAGCTATTGTGCTGAGAACGTGCGCTCCGGAGCTAACCCCGGTTTTGACGCGCCTTTTCTCGCTTTCATACTGCTCAGGTAAATGCCCGTCATCCTGGAAGACTGCTTGGGTCCATCCAATCCCAAAGAAGGGTGATCGCACAGACCCGGCCAACTATCGGCCCATAGCGATAACCTCCCTTCTCTCCAAGGTAATGGAGCGCGTGGTCAATAACCAGCTTTTAGCGTACCTTGAAGACCACCAGCTTATAAGTGACCGGCAATACGGCTTCCGCCATGGTCGTGGCGCTGGTGATCTTCTGGTATACTTGACTCATCGTTGGGCCACCGCCATTGAGAGCAAGGGAGAAGCACTGGCAGTCAGCCTAGATATTGCTAAGGCTTTTGACCGGGTTTGGCATAAGGCGCTTCTTTCCAAGCTCCCTTCGTACGGGCTCCCAGAGGGGCTTTGCAAGTGGGTGGCCAGCTTTCTATCTGGCCGAAGCATTTCAGTTGTCATCGACGGACAATGCTCAGATCTCCGGCCGATTAACGCTGGTGTACCCCAAGGATCTGTCCTATCACCGACCTTGTTCATCCTTCATATCAATGATATGCTATTAACTAGCAATATCCATTGTTATGCGGATGACAGCACAGGTGATAGCCAGTACATGGGTCGTGCAAATGCCTCTCGAGAGCAGGTATTGGAATGCCGAATGCAACTTGTGTCTGAAATCGAGGCCTCTCTTGAGCAGGTATCCGAGTGGGGTAAACGTAATCTCGTCGAGTTCAACCCCAGTAAGACACAAGTTTGCGCGTTTTCCGCTAAAAAATCCCATTTGACATAGCGCCTGAATTCCAGAACACTCCCCTTACCATCTCCAAGAGTATCGGGATACTCGGTGTCGACATTACGAATGAGGTCCAGTTCCGGGGTCATTTGGAACTCAAGGCCAAACTGGCCTCTAAGAAGCTCGGGGTACTCAATAGAGCGAAACAGTACTTCACATCGGGTCACCGGCTTTTACTATACAAAGCACAGGTTCGACCACATATGGAGTACTGTTCTCATCTCTGGTCTGGGGCACCGAAATATCAACTTCTTCCACTTGACTCTATCCAACGCCGGGCAGTTCGTATTGTTGGCAATCCCGAACTCACAGTCGGTTTAGATCCTCTTAGCCTCCGGAGAGATGTTGGCTCTCTGTGCTTATTCTACCGTCTGTACAACGGGGAGTGTTCTGAAGAACTTTTTGACCTGGTGCCACCGTCGCGCTTTTATCACCGCACCTCCCGCCAAAGAAACAAAGTTCATCCTCACTTTCTAGATACGTGGCAAACCAAGAACAAACGGGCCTCTCGCTCATTTTTGCCCAGAACATGCAAGTTGTGGAATGAGCTACCTTCTGAGGTGTTCCCCTTGCGCTATGACATGGGGTTCTTCAAGAAGCAGGTATTTAGGGTTCTTAAAGGTCGGCAACGCATAGGTGACTCCCCTGATGTTGCTTATGTCCATGGGCGGCGATGACTGCTTTCCATCAGGCGGCTCGTCTGCTCGTTTGCTGCCTATTTCATAAAAAAAAAAAAAAAACAGATTAGGGCAAAACCGAAAAGTTCATCTCAGAAAATTCATACTATACCTAACTTTATTCTAAGCAAATAGGTCACGTTTAAATAGGTCACATTTCGCACATGTGTACACTTATTCTGCCTCCAGCCGGTAAACAAATGACGCAGTTCGAGCAGACTCAGCAGACACGTGGCGCAGCTCCTTTGTGTTGCTATTCGGATATTCAATGCTTCCCGACTTGCTGTGCGATTTAATTCCCATTTTAATTGCTTTCGGCTTGTCGCATCGCGGCGACAGGGGATTGGGCTATTTGTGCTGTGAGCTAGACTGAACGGATTGTCGGTTGATGAATTTTGTTAATTGGAATACCTACACGAAACTTAAAACGTTGCTTTGTAGTGTTTGAATAATGTTTGTTTTCACTCGTGTCCGGTTTGTGGACTTGGAACAAACAACGTGGTGTGTGGCGGCTTTGGATTCCGATAAGCTTTTTATGGGTTTAAATAATGGAACGAGCGTGTTGTGAATCATTTTATGGGAATGTGTTATGGTTATGCTTATGAATATGACGATGAAAGGTAGCGTACTTTAATGACGATGACGTTAGGTATCTAATCTTCAACCGTTCAACTTTAACAAAAATAAATATGTAAAATACGAATAGAAATTCATAAAATGTAAATTGGTAAATCTAATAAATGTGCAGGTATTAACTATGTTTAAGCCAAATTCAAATTGGTTGATTAACAATTTAACATACATGTTTTAGATAATGTAATAAGGAAATTGCATCATATATCAAATTTTATAAACAGGTAGGCGCTTAAACTCCACGGAATGTATAATGAATATAATGATGCAGCATTCTTTACTTAATAACCATAACCAACAAGTCATAAGCCCTCACAAGAATTTACACGATTTTAACCGACGAATTTACAGATACAATCAACTTTACGACAGTACTTCATGCTCTCAAATGTAGGAAGGTACTTTATTTCAGTTTGCGCTCATAAATACATACGCTCCCAAATATCTCCGTTATGTATGCAAGATTTATGTACTCGCTATCTTGATGTACAGTAACGAAGTAATCTGCATGCTGGCAGTGCTCGCGTCACAAATTTTGCGTGCATGCCGCCGCGCGCAGTTTGCATAACTTTGCATGTTCGTTTAACGCACCGATGCAATACGTGCAAGCGGAATGCGTCTACCCGCCGCTCCAGCGATCAGGTGCGATAACCGTGCTTCCTGGCATAATCAATAAGAGATTTCATGCTTCGTTAGCTCCGCCTGTACATTAGCCGTATTACTTTAGCTTCATTAAGGATATACAGCGAGAAGATCATTAACTTGGGCGTGCTAAAAATTACCTACTCTACGCCCTCCGATTCTAACTCTGCATATAATTGCTCTGCTGAAGTCTGACTTTTCATAAAACATTAAGAAACCATTATTATGAATGCGCGACGTGTTAAGGAAACGGGGTGCCCATTAAGACACATTATGCCCCTTTATCATACTTTGCCTCCCCCACTGCCCTTGTAAAGTTGGAATAAAAATAACAGTATTAAATTTGCATGTTGGTGGTGGCACGCGACGGGGCGGAGGGGTGGCACGCCGAGCACGTTCCGGGGTGGTCCTTTATACGTGAAATGCATTACCGTGTCTCCGGAAAGCGCTTTGATCGATCCTCAAACTCAACTGACAAATTTAATAATCTCTAATCCCAGATTGTTTAGACACGATAATCTCAGGAATTGAAGAAATTTGCCTTCTTTCCAGTTCGATGATGCAAATGCGAAGGTACATGCGTAAATATGCGCGTGGAACTAAACCAAATTGAAACAAAATTTCAATCCTAATATGCTACTCCAGTTGAACAAAAAGGAAATATAATATAACAATCGCCATTATATATTACATCATGATAAAGTCACATTAAACAAAGTAAGGTCGGTATTTATTCTTCATTCCTCATCAAACATTTTCCAACGCGATAAATTAAATAACTTCGTAAGAATGAGTCAGCCATCTTTGTTTACGTTTGTACAAAAGGCTGTGAAACGGAACGGTGATGGAGTGCTCGCATCCGCCATCACGTGAAGGTCACTGACACGTGAATCACAAGTAACTTAATTAGAAAATGTTATTGCCATTTGTTTTGTATCGTTTGATTGATGTCGCTTCGTTATGGTCTGTTTTGTACTCGTATTGATTCGGTATGCGGCGTGATTCGGATTGTTTTTAATTACAATTTGCATTACTTAATTAGACTATGGTCTATTCAGTAAGTCTAATTTGTCTTGGATTTACTTTTAAAAGGACAACGGCCATTACAGAATCACTCTTATTTTGTTTTTTGTTTCATGAGTTAAAAATAAAACTTCTTTAGATAATAGTAACCACTGTAACCAGTACTAAAAGTAATAGGTAGGTACTTGAAGAACTTCCCAAGTTTTGTTACAGGACTTACAGCTAAACGATGTGATCGTTGTATGAAATACTGAATTTGAACTTTATCTTTCAATGCCCAACAAAAGTAAACTCTGTAAAAGTAATTATGAAATATCAACCTACTCGTAAAATTGTTTCCGTAAAAAGATATTTGCTCCTTTTGAGTTGAGCCCTCCAAAACTAGTTATTCCCGTTCTATTTGCCTACAGGCTCAATATCTGTTTTTCGCTCACGATTCGTTTCCGTTTTTTTTTTTTCACCTTCAATTCAGTTTTCAATTCGTTTGAATGCTTAGCCTAAAAGGGAGCACGACAGTGTAAAAATGCGGGAGACGTCGATAGGGCCAATGCCCTTCACGGCGAATCGACCGTTATGGAAGATTTATAGGGGATGTCGTAAATTTTATGGCCTTTTTGTTTCGTCATGTCCGTCTGTCCGTCTGTCCGTCTGTCCGTCTGTCCGTCTGTCACAGCCGATTTACTCGGAAACTATAAGTACTACAGTGATGAAATTTGATGGGAATATGTGTTGTATGAACCGCTACAAAATTATGACACTAAATAGTAAAAAAAAGAATTGGGGGTGGGGCCCCCCATACATGTAACTGAGGGATGAAAATTTTTTTTCGATGTACATACCCGTGTGGGGTATCAATGGAAAGGTCTTTTAAAATGATATAAAGTTTTCTAAAAAACATTTTTCTTAAAGTGAACGGTTTTTGAGATATCAGCTCTCAAAGTCGTAAAAAGTATGTCCCCCCCCCTCTATTTTTATAACTACGGGGTATAAAATTCTAAAAAAAATAGAGGTGATGCATGCTAATTAACTCTTTCAACGATTTTTGGTTTGATCAAAGTATCTCTTATTGTTTTTGAGATAGGTTGATTTAACTGTAATTTTGGTTAAGTTATTGGTTTATTATATTTGCTGCTACGGAACCCTTTGTGCGCGAGCCCGACTCGCACTTGGCCGGTTTTAATTTGTAATATATCGTCTTCTCTACTTGTAAAATCGATAGGCATCTCGCAAATCTTTAACCCCTCGTATGCTTAGACACGGATACGTGCATTGGAATTTTAATCTATTGTTTTAAATGTCAAGGTCTTTTTTCAATGATCAAATTTGCCAACCGCATACGAGGGGTTAAACCATACGACGCTTTATACACAAACTATTTGGGTATACCTGATGTAAGAAATGGTTTAAATAGGTATGTATGCATAATACAATGTCCGTTTAATATGAAATTGCACCAGCAATGAAGTCTGGCAAATATACCTAACCGATTCTAGTACATAGTTCATAAAATATTCAGAGTCCTGTGACATTGACTTTACACGTGGCAGAA
The DNA here is from genome assembly GCF_023078275.1 of Leguminivora glycinivorella. Classification (NCBI taxonomy): domain Eukaryota; kingdom Metazoa; phylum Arthropoda; class Insecta; order Lepidoptera; family Tortricidae; genus Leguminivora; species Leguminivora glycinivorella. The sequence continues at coordinate 11,617,773 of NC_062979.1, read as the reverse complement.
TCCATGTGTAAATAGATTCCGTGAACTTATTAAAGTACATAAACTTGTCGCACTGAGGTGCCTCCCTACCATGTTAGATGTCATTAGGCCGTCGGGTCGCCGGCCTATCCCCCTCTGCCCTCGCCGTTATTACTTATTAATTCCTCCTTATTTGAAGAAATTACCTTCTAAATGCCTTTCGTTTGTATAGAATTGTTAACAATGTTTTATTACTGTAAATGAGGTTACCTTAGTAGCAGATATTAGAGCATCCTGGCCACTACTACCACTGACTTTCTATTTACATCAGTTATCTGCAGACTTTATGGGAGGAACTGTATACTACCAAATATTCGAAGAGTCTTTAATGAGACTTTACCTTAAGCTTGCTTTAATAAATAAACCAAGAGGAATAGTAATATGTGATATTCATCGTTTAGTAATGAAAATGTGTGTCCTAATTAACAAATAATGATCGATAAAATGAAGTTTTTTCATGAATTATAAATTAAAAACAACTTCAATAACAAAAGTAATGATACTAATTGAACAACTGACTTCTACTGAAGTCAATATCATGTATTATTTACGGGCAATCCATTCACGATTCCAACTGGAACAATAAGCGTCGAAACAGCGTAATTATATTCTGATTAGCACGCTATCCGTTTGTTTACGGCGTCGGCAGTGCAGCACATTAGCCGTAAGATTACGGACAATGGTCGGGGGAAATCGACGCCGCGCGAAACGTGAGCGCGGCACCTTCATGAAGTCATAGACTAATAGATATTACAGACTGTTGGTAAAAATGTCAAAAGTAGAGATACAGTAGTACCGACCGAACATTCTAGTTTGGTTTGGTATGCCACAGTGGAACGCGAGAACGCGATTGGTTGGTCAGTTTGCATACTTTGCATCACGTCACGTGCGCTACATATTTGCATGGTTCACGAATTCTAAAAGAAAAGATACGGTATCTTTACTGGCACCATATATAAGGCCCTCTTAACCAAGTAATATCGGCCGTTTTTGACTAAGAGTACTATATTGTCGATTGACAATCGGCAGTTTTACTTAAGTACCCATAAAGTTTTATTTTTAAAGCAACCGACAATGTGGTACTTTCGAGCTGAAAACGTCACATATACAAGTCAACGTTTTTTGAGCTAAATATGCTGCTTGATAAAGATGTCGTTAGTTGACTTTTATTAATTATTGTACGTAGTATTACTAGTACGTAGTAGTGTAGTATTACTACAATACAAGAAGATAGTCTTTATTACAAAGTAGTCGTTGTTGATAATGTAATAAATCGCGTGCGCGCCGCGTCACGTCGTTGCGTAAAGAACAATGGCCGGCTGGGAACGCGGCCGCGGACGCTCGCGGAATACGCCACGAATCTATTCTATTTACTTATTCATAGCGCCGCGAACCGTCTCCATTTTATACAATATCGCTGTGGAATTGCAAATGGCCGGCAGTACCGTTTCCGTCCTCGGTTCGCTGCATAAACAACGATTTGCATATTTTCGACTGCTCTCGTTTAGCGTGAGAAAGAGTTACATGATTTCGCGTCGATTAAATTGATGCGATCGTATTTTTAATGAGATTTCAGTTAATTATTATAATTTGTCGCTGTATAATGTTCCTTCATTGCTCTATTAGCATACTTGTATTACATTACTAATTAGGAGTAGGTAGACTAAATATGTTATGTTTTTATTTCCTTTTCGTTTTGAACATTGACGAGTTGAAGCTCACTTCTCTCAACACTGTGTTGTGCAAGTACTTTCACCCCGCCGTACCGTTATGAAGCATCTTGCATCCCTGTCTCTCAGATAGCTCGATTTCTCGATAACCTGCCGCGCCTGAGGCTATCTAGCCTTTATAGGCTTTCAGCTTTTATGTTCGTGCAATTAACCAGCCCTGACGGCTTGATTTACGGGTTTATTGTTCAAGAATTACGAATCAAATTAATAATTCTTAGTTAATATATTTAATACTGAATTAATGAACAAAAGCAACACGCCACTGATTGAAAATAATAATATTATCATGTATGTAAGAGGTAGATTTAAGTATTTATTTTACTTTAAGTAAGGTGTCTTATGTCGCTACCGTCAGAATGGACGTAATAAGCTTTTCAATTTAGGTATAATTTTATGTGCGTATATGAAAAAAAAAAGTTTTAGTTGGATTTATACATATTGGCTTACCTACATTTGCTAGGAATCAAATACATGCTTCTGACATTTCTGACACCGATTACATTTCGCTTGACATTTCGAATTAGCAAGTCACCATTCTCAAATCACGCCGCGTTCGTGACCAGCGCGCATTTTCTCCCGCCCCACACAATTATCGACCCAATATGTCAATGACGATGTCAATGATCGCGCGCTGTCTATACAACTTTAACATCCACCCGCCTTCGTCAGTTTTCCGTGATCATGATGCATGCAACTGCGTCGAAATATCGGGAGCTCGACAAAAAGGTAATCACGGTCTATATCCCGGTCAATATAAGTCTAATGAAAATAACCGTGAATCATTCAAAACTCAATATGTCAATGGTCTACCGTATTACTACTCCGTTATGACTTTTATTTGCCTTTATGCATTCCCATTTCCCGGACCGGTTTGTGGCCATAAATACGGGCCGGCGTCCCTATCCGGCGATCGCACGAGTCTGTAATCGCCGTGTGTGGACAGATTCATGGGCCCCTTAAAGGAAATTTCTCTGTCGAAACCTAATCGGTTTCTGGAGGAATTTATCACAATCCTTTCAAGGCGCCTGTTCAATCTATGTGGAGATCGAGAAACGTGTTCATGTCGGAGAGTTAAAGTCATTTTATGTCTAGTTGCCGATGCCGAACGATGTATGATAATTGAATGACTAACAGACCTTAAATTTGTCACTTATGTCACTCTTATACCGCAAATGCCGGGATGGTGCTAGGAAAAAGAAGAAGTTGTACGTGGTTGTACTATTAAACTCCTATTTTGATTTTCCAGAATGAGAACATTTCCACTCATTCCTCTCATCGATCCGCGATTCTTCTTTGCGATGTATAATCAATACCAATTAGGCTTAAGTTGTAGTCAGTGAGATGGCGGCTGCGGCGCGGTGGTTACGTCATGATGCGCAAGCTCTGATTGACACTCACGGCCTTTTGCACCGCCTTAACGGACGACGGGTCAAATTGAGCAGACGGGTGTCCTTAATTTGTATTGCTGGTTCTAAAAAATCTAGAGTTTAGAGTTCTGCTTGAATCTCTTATGCTTTGTTAATTAATGGAAAAATTCCAAGAATTTCTCATGGTTATTTCATCAGAACGTGATCTATTTATAATAACTTATTGTTTTCTGGCCTGGATTCCTTCTTACGGTAGGTTGAAGCTTATTGTTTACCTTGGCTCGAACTGATAACGGACCTTAAAATAATGAATGATGATGATAATGTATACATATTTTAGTTGTAGCTGTTGGAGTCTTCTCAAGAAAGTTAGTTAGATTACAAAACGAGCATTTATTTAAAGACTTATTGAATTTCGTGGAATTTCAGAGTTGGAATTACTGACAACCCAATAATAATAATTTATACTTAGATCATACACGGTTTAACCATTTAGTCACTATTGACGAAGCATTCGTCACGGGTTCAGTAACAATGAAACCACCTGACAAGTGTCGGACATATATTATAAAATTTACACAAACGTCGCCAACAAGATCTGTTTATTAACTTTTACGTAGTTTTTGATGATGTGAAGGGTAAACGTGAAGTCATCGTGGATTTGTACGAAACGTGTTATTTGTGTTTTATAGCGTAAATGGAGCTATCGAAGAACTTAAGGCTGATTTTAAACACAGTACAGGAGGTAGTCTTAATTTACAAGTAGGTACCTTATTCTTAATTTGTATGCTCTACTGCGGACACTACTGTCTCCGCAGAAAACGTCTATTGCATTTCTGAGTGGAAAGTTTCATTTTGTTTGTTTGTTTAAATATTTGGTGCTATTCACAATGAAATGGACAGTGTTATGGAATAAGCGATCAAGCGACAGTTAGTTGAAATCGAGAAAATGAGCTAGAAAGATTTGAAATTAATTTTGACATTGAACCTATAAAAGTGTTCATAATTTAAATAGAAAAAAAAATAACACCATACCTATTCTAGTTTCGAAGTTATTAACGTTTTTCCGCTTGATTCTTTATTGAACTAATACTGTGATGAGGTTAATTTATTTCGCCGTAGCGTACTATGAGACATATTTTGTCGCTTGATTCTTTAATGCAAATTGTTAGAGGTAAAGTGAATACTGGAATAAAATAAAATTCCATATATTTGAGTAAATAGTGCTATTATAAATAAATCAACAACAATGTTTTCCTCCACAATGATTAGGACTAATCCGTCTAAGAATTTAGTTTTGTTGTGCAATCAACTTTTTTTAATAAATGTCAAAAAAATCAGCATATATGGCAAAATTGCCATTGTAACTAATAATAATTCATTAGCACTAGCCAGGATTACACACATAAGCTATTATGATATAACAAAACCGCTTGATACTTAGTTCTCATTAAGCGAAATATCCTGCAATTTCAAATATGTAACAACGAATTAAACGACACCATTAGGGCGGTTAAATCGATATTGCGTTTATAAATCATCAAAACTTTAAACCAAAACGAATTAATAACATCTTTATGGCGTTTAACTCGATTTTGCGATTTAGAATATACGCTTATTATAATTTGTAAAAGTAAATTTGGCGTTCAATTCGTTTTTACGTAACGACTTAGTACACAGGGCCATACAAATTTTAACGTGTCGCTTGATTCTACCCCTTAAAATAAGGCTGTAAGCATGATTTTTCAACAAAGAAAGAGTCAATACTATAGATTATCACATTTATATCCGAACTGCATTCATAACTTTTTTTTCGGATTTTGGCGCTTAGTTCGCTATTCCATAACACCGTCCAAATAATAGACATTGTTTATTCGGCTAATATTAATATTATTTACACACAATTGTGTTGGCGTATCTTTTTAACAAAAAGGTATTTGTCTTTATTAACACAGGTATTTACATGAATTTAGGTATAAAAAACATGTTAGAATATTATTTTTATCTACTTATTCCATTTTAATCATACTGATGATATCGATAATCCGTTAGGAAAGAAGACAAACAAGCTAAGCAATCATTGCTTAAATATAGACACGATTCTGAATTAGGCTTGTGTCGTTCACGAACTATGAACTGTTAGGAATAAAATCCCATCAATGACCGAAATGAACTGAATCTTTCCGTGGTCTGAGAATCGGTCTTTGCTCATTTAGTTCAGTATAGGACAAGTATAGGATCGGCGAGCGCGAGCGGTTTGGATCGAGAACGAATGTGTGACTGCGCCGACCGAGAGCGAGAGCTACTTAGCAGAGCAACAAAAAAAGTCAAGTTTTCATATTAAACTTCGGTTACTTACAACCTTTCGGCCCGGAATGTTACTATCTGTGGACTATTCGTATAATTTTGACACTATTCGGTCCCATTCGTTCTGATCTTTCCGACCGCAGTTGTCTCTGGTCTGGCTGAACTAAATGAGCAAAAGACCTAAAAGAGCGAACTAGTTCATGGGAGCGATTGAACGAGATCGGAGCGCTCCGATCAACGAACGAAACGGCACAAGCCTATTCTGAATGGAAATAATCTTGCAAGGCGATAAACAATAACCGATTATATCACGCGATACTTTATCGATAGACGATATTATAGACTCAGAACAGCGATGATAAACCTTTTGCTAGAAAACTACTTATTATTATTCAGTCCATCTTATAATATACTTGAATTAATTTCGAATGTGTCGGAGAGCTATTCGACCAATTGTAAACAATCTGTAACTTAGTTGCCATGCAATTATACATAGTCCATAAAATACCTAACCTATAAATATTTGCTAGTAACATATATGTATAGTTAAGTAATTGTACCATGATTTTAAAATTAAAATTAATCTTTTATATACCGAAATAAATAAAAAATCTATTGAAAGAGCATTATTGACCGCAACATTACTTTTACATTTTTACTCCAACATTATCATTACCCTTTCGCACGATCGGCATAACATTAGCCATGGTAAGAAACATTAAGCCCACATTTTTCACAAGCCCCGTTTGCAATTTTAAATATGTGTAAAAACCGTGAAAGTTTAAATCAGTGTTTCTCAATGTTATTCAAGAATTCTAATATCTTTAATCTTTATTACGATTGGTACTGTGCTACTGTGAAATACGAGTACATATGAATTCTTGTGGGAAAAACTAATCAAGTCACTTTGATTTATTATTTAGAATCTCTTACAAAAGTAGAACAATTCAGCTAACTTTAAGCAATAAAATAAATTCATAGTTTTATGCTTCAATCTTTCAAAGAGAATCTATCTGATATGAATTGGGGTAAACAATAAAAGCCACTTGGAAAGGCAAAAAGGAAAATTCACTGACTACTCAGGCTTTATTGTCCTTGGGAAAATTAGGAAGGAAAAGGGTAAAGTGGGTCACCGCAGAACCGATGAAACCTTTTTGATGCGCGTCTGTCTACAAAATGGCGTCCGTGCATGCGAGGCAGCAATGGCAGCCGGCCTTGGGTCCGCAATCAATTTATTATTCAATCTCATGTCGCGAATTGGTCCGAGGTCCAACGGCCATTGACCCTTCCGTTCCACTTCAGTCGTTAACGCGCAGCCTGTTCGCTGATAGAACTGATAGATTACATTACACAATGGCATCACGTCATATCATTAATTTTCTGCTTAATTTTTGTGGGTAACGTAACATTTGTTTTCATTTCATTTGTATATTTTGTAAACGTCCCGCAAATTGGTCCCTTTGTTGTGGAAATTGATTAAAACTTCCGCAAAATAACGCACAAAAGATTGTGGTAATTGGAAATGGAACACTTGCGCGGGCATGGTGATGGCAGCAGTCTGATTCCGTCGGTCACGGGCGCGGCCCGTCTACATAAATTCAACACAGTCCGTTATGTCCTCTCAGAAGAACAATGGATGGTTCGCGCTACTCGCCTAATGAGAAACTGTTTGTTTTTCAACTTCACACAATGGTAACTGCTGCTTTCATTATTACCTTCTAGCATTACCCGATTTAAACCGCGATAATAATTTTCGACGTCTTCAACTTTTCATTGTTTCGCTAACGGACCTTTAATACAGACTTCCTGATTTGTCATGCGAATTGCAAGAGTTAACTGGTTTACCTGCTAGTTACATTACAGCGGCCAGTTGCTATGCGCACTGCAAGCAATCAACTTACGCAAGCGCTGGCAGAGAGGTCTCAGGGGCATTTCAATTCAACCTCTCCGTCAGCTTTGTTTATTCGTTGACGGAATGAATTATTAATAAGGCAGTTATGCAAATACCTTACGTGATCATTACCATACTTGTGAGAAAAACATGATTCAAAAATAACATATTTAAAGACCATCGACCCATCATAAGCATTACAATTTAATATTACGACATCAAAAAGTTTAATAAAGAGTCGTATAAAAACAGGTTTAAATAATTGAGCCGGCGACGGACGGCGGACGGACGGTCCGACCTTGATTGAAGGCTCATTAGGCGGCCGCGAGACTCGGGGATAGTGGACCGGTCGCGGTTGTGACTCTGCATGATATATGCTCTTACAAAGCGTTTTTCTGCCGCGACCGGTTCCCGGTCGCTCCGCTCGACCACTTTTTGTTGCGCTACCTGGATGCCGCGTAAAAAGTACATATAGTGTCAGCTTTTTTCGTTGTAAGAATAATATTGAGCATTCCTTTTGTGGCACATGCGGACGTGGGTTGTGCCTAGGAACGTGACGAGCTAGCTCTGTGGCTTCATTATATTAATGGACTCAACCGGATGAATACAAAGACGGGGCCTTTAAACTCCGGCGTGTAGAACGTGTTCGTTGGCATACGTGGCGTGAAATTGGATTCGTGGATATGCCGTTCAGGTACCTACATAATGCTCGTATGTTTTTGGGAAATTCTGTACTTAATAAGTTTTCCATGACGATGCATCTATGAGATACCTATGTCAAAAATGTTATCTTCAACTTTTCTTATGATGTTAAATTAATATGTCATGTCGCCTGTAATGCTAGTAAAAAACGCGGGATGTGAGAGATCGAATAATTTGATGAGAAAGACCTTTGAAGAAGGTAATTAATATCAACCATTCACGAAATATCACAACCGAAACAATAAACAATCAATAAGGTTAATCATATGTTAATGGTTTATTAATGGCACGTTTCATCTTCAACATTGTTGACTCCGCTGCGTATGCGTCGAGGATGTTCGTGCGACCTTTATTTGACATTGAGCAGCAGAGGCCGGGCGAGTCTCGCCCCGACCAGTTTTTGTTGCACTTTTTTTACTACAATTTATTTACCAGACTTAATGCTCTAGCATTTTGTATACACCACCTGCCGCGGTCGTTCCCCGCTTAGAAAAACTCCCCTCGCAACAAGAAATCGACCAAGTTATTCTTATTATTATAATTACGGGCCACAAAGCATTTCGGGCAAAAGCAGTTTTTTTGTTGTCATAGAAAAAATTGCCTGTTCTTTGGAATGGGCATTCTTCGGCTTAAACACGGCCCCTATACGTGTAGATACCGTACCTGTATTTTTTCTAGAGCTCAGAAAAAATGTAAACAATACATTCTCCAGGCAGGATCAGAGGGTCGTCTATGAGATTGATGTTTTGTGTTTATTCGGGGTCTCACTACCATGGGGTATGGGGTATAAGCAATGGACGATAATGGCAGTATTATTAATTGTAACTGTTATGTTTCCATCTCATTGCTTTTGTTTTCTGAAAGAAAGGGATTGACCTTTTAGCTAATTCATTAGATTGGGTTTGTATTAGTTCCTTCATACTAATTGCTTTTTGTTTGTTCTAGTCCTAGCCAATTTGTGTGATTAGTGATGACTAGTGTAATTAGTGATGATCGTAGATATTTATCCAAATGGTTCTGGTATTTTATGGACAGTTTTTCAGGTTTTTTATTTTGGCATCCTCAATTCCTCAACGTTTACTATGAGACTGCTCGTGATTAACTTGTTTTAGTGGTAACACTTACAAACGATTTACTGTCTACTAAAGACAGCGTGTCCATAAGTTTTGCTTAGGTATAATCTGTTATTACATAAACAGGATATTAACATGTAAATTTATCAAAGTTCTGAATCTCTTCAAATTTTGCATGTTGTATTGCGTAAGAGCTACGACAAAGGTATCGATCTGACTTGTGTCGTTGTTGATCGTACGACAAAATATTTGCGTTTCCGAGAACGCAGTCATTAGAGAAACGACGCGAACTCATTCACTCTGGTTGTTAGCAAATGCTATAAATAGTGCTTTGTTTTTCTGGGGTTTTACACCTTTTGTTTTGATATGATAATTCAGTATGTACCTATATTATGAGATCATCTTATCCATGTAGTTATTGTTAAATAAACATCCTTTTTATAACGATCTTTTCCGTACATTGACAGCGATATTATCCTATGCTATTACGTTTTAACTATCGTTTGAAGTTCAAACCACACTACATTAACCGTTGAACCCAATAGTCGACAAAAAAGTAGGTACCTTCACAACATGTTGTAGATGTTAATTTGTTACAAGACGCTGTTAAATATACTTATTCTAGTTTTTGTAAACTTAACAAAAACTGCAGAATAAACACTTTTTGTTAAGTAAATGAATGTTTGTTCACATGAGGTGTCGAAGTAGTAGAGTGTGTGTAGGTAGTTCTCCGAACGTCCTGGAGGTATTCCCATCCTCAAGTCCAATACAAATGTATCTCTGATTACACAAAGTTTTCCGTGCTCTTCAAATCCAAGTTGATTGGTTCTCCTGTGATCAGTAAGCAGTAGGAATGGTCAGGACGGGACGTGTCGAGTGTCGCGGTCAGCGGTGTCATCTAATGGGCCGGAAGTCTTGCACTTATACGTGACAAGTTGACGTCCTTTAGAATTTATAAAGGCCAAGAAATTACTTTGCTCTTATAGCTAATTTTATAGCTAATTCGGTTGAATGCAGGGGCCAAAATATTATTATTACGAATGCAATGAAATCTACCCTAAAAGTGACAGTGCGTATTGCGTGCAACGTGCAACCCAGACCTCTGTCTGGTTATTCTGAAATTGAAAGAAGCATTGATGATACCGAACTTTTCGTTTTATTATAAAGTTGTTAAACCAATCAGAAGAAAATATTTTCTTCACCATCAAAGCCGTTCAAAGAAAAGTTTCTCAATCACGTGATATATAACAGGCGGTTGTCAAAGAAGCTGTAAGCGAAGATAAATCTCAGTTTAGTTAGATATTGCTCGCAGCCCCAGAAGTGCGCAAACTTCGTGAAGGAATGCCCAAGTTTTAATGCCCTTTTCTCCGCCGACTCTTATATCGGCCGGGACGAAACTTCCCCTGCTAACTGTGTTGGGTGAAAACTTTCACATACTTTGGTGCAGTCAGATTATTCTTTGTAAACTGAAATAACTTTATTAGTCCTTTGCAGAGGTGTAGCGTAGCGTATATATAAAGTTTAATACTTACTTCTTGTTACAAACTGAATTCTCTCTGCTCGTAGAAAATAATATTACATAATGTAAGTACCTAAGTAAGGTTCTATTGGCGATTTATTGAAGCTGAGAAGAGCTTAAAATATTCTGATATGGGTCTCGCAGCGTGTATTAGTGTCAACATATATTTGCAATTTAGCCATTGATGCTATCAATGTCAAAAATGCAGATTGATATTTGATTCCATTTTTATTTATGAATTCATTATTCAAATCAAGAGTGAAGTTCCACGTTCCACGTAAAATAGACTTGTTTAGCTCGACTATGACCTCTGCTTTATCAAATCTGATACCTGACACTTCCTCAGTTGGAAAAGTTTTTTCTTTATATAAGCATTTATAAACATTTAAATTGCCTTCTTTGTTTTCCTGTAAGGCAAGGACGTGTAGGATATTACGGTGATTTCGGTCAACTGTAGCACCTAAATTGGAATCTGTTTTAGAATCCATTTGGATCGATTACGTCAATTTGATATACATATACTCCTGTTGTTTGGCATATGTGTTATATTGTGAACGTCTAAAGATAGAGATAACTTGTTATGTCAAGAGCCCTATTACCCAGCAAGTTTTATTAGGCGATGTCATTGTTTGCACAAACAAGGCCTTTACCTATTGCCTGTGCAAGCTATGAACATACCTACAGTTTACAATTATAGATGGCATGACAGCATATCGAGTCAATATTAACTTTGCGTATTATCCATCAATAAAGTGCCTATTTAGCCGCTTGCACAACAGTCGCATTCCTAATGGCAGTGACGTCGTTATCAACCGAGGACAATCGATTTCTAATAACCTCAATAATAGTAATGCGATGTTTTAATAACATATTATTACATCGCCAGCAATTATTTAAACTCTATACCGCTTACGCTGCCATGACTCAGTGTTATGTATCCGATACTCGTATTGACAATGATAACAAAAACATTGCACAATACCTACTAATAACAACATTTTGACGATTCAATTTAAATTCTAATAATAACATAAATGCACATTTGAAATGAGGTGCTGCATAGTGAATTTTAAGAAGTGGCTAGCCATAAATTCCGCCCCGGGTCATCTGACACAACAATCTATAATAGTGCATTAAACTTTCGCTAATTTGAATATAAACGGTCTGGTCGTAAATCGTCTGTCAACGTTTAATGAGACCGCTCCCAGGTCACTCCACCCAGCCGGGCAGTACACTAATTAATTGCTTGTTAAACTTTAGTTCCTTATTATTATACGTTGAACTATACTAATCGTTCAACTTGCTCAAACGGCTTTAAGCCGGATTTGTATACCTTTCGTAACCCTGTCAAGCCGCTAGTAGGTAAACATTCCGAGCAAAGTGCGAATCACATTGCAATAGCAAATTAAATGTATGTACGAGTAATAACTCGTACATACATTTAATCTATCTTGTAACAATTCTTAAGCCTCTCAATATTCAATACGTCGGTAAGTGTAAGTAGCTTGTTAACAAACTATACCAATTGCGAAAGTTGTACTTACTAACATCCAATAAAGAATTCACAACACACAAGAACATAATAGGTCGAGATTTGCCGTGAACTTGCTAGTTGGAACTTTATTTACTGTCTGGCGCCGTAGAAAGCGACTCGCATGCTTTCTATGTTATTATGCCATCAATCTGGGCGGAATCGTAGCAACAATGGGCCATCTATCATATTCAATTGTGGCCGTTGGGGCCCGCTGACAGCGGTACGCGTCTCCTTGCTGCTAATAAGGATGGATTTATTTAGGTACCAGTTATTACGATGATCCCTTAATGGAACGGACATGGTCTAGCGGGATGATTGCTGTTGCATAACCAATAGAAGAACGAGACTCTGACTAATCAAGTTGCTGAGATGGAATAATGCGACATCGTTATGGGTACTACAACTACCAAGTATCTTTAAAAGGTACAAAAAAGTTCGAAAACTATAAAAAAACCACAATCATAGAACATACTGATTGAAGTATGATTAGGGTTGTAAAAAAACGGGTTTTTTTTCTGGCTTGAAAAAAAACATGAAAAAAACCGTGAAAAAAAAAACAGTTTTTTTTTCTGGAGTATGTTTTTTTTTCTAAAGTACGAAATCTCAAAATTTGCAAAGTAGTTAATACTTTTATACGGTTTTTTAGACTTAATGTTAACTATTAAACGAATTTAATCAAATAACTTTAATTTCTGGTCTTATAAAAGTAACATTTACGAAATCTGTAGTTTGTAGTTATCACTATTTACTGTTGGCAACACCACCGCCTCTCCACGCTACACGCAGCATCGGGGATTCCCCAATAAACGTTTGTATACTGAATTAAAATGTACGTTATTGTTATTGAAACACGTTACAACTCACGAAAAACCGTTATTGTCGTATTATTTGTTCATCTGAAAAAAAACCATATTTAGAAAAAAAACCAAGGTGCTCGGTTTTTTTTCATTTTTTTTTCATAATTCTGAAAAAAAAAACATTTGGTTTTTTTCTATTTACAACCCTAAGTATGATGTCATATTTAAACTTAATGTAAATCTAGAACACTCTTCAGATTTGAAGAGCACATATCAGGCAAAGACACTCGATATTACCCTTATCACGCCCGATAATGATAGGGCTAATCAGACACTCCGAAACCAGATAGCACACGGCATCAAGTACGTTGCGAAACATTCCGCAGACGTTTCCGCTGTACATGTGTGGCTGGTATGATATTAACATGGAGACGGCACGTATTTGAACAAATGTTCGGTTTATGCAAGAGGCAAACAGACGTATAGATATAAATATGCGAATTTTACTTGTGTTTGCTTGTCAAAGATGACGTAGGTACATTGTACAATTTACATCATGATTTTTCACGAGCAACAAGAATGTCCGGACAAAAAGCGCTATAAGATTTTAAATAACACTTATTATAGCTATCAGTGTAGACTACGAGTATGTACCTATAATATACTTGATAATACAATCTTACCTACAACGACGATTATTATTTATGCATAAATAAGGTTACACAAATAGCGAGACTCGTGTTACCTACCGCCTATTATCGTTTATGTACACGTACAGTATACATAAATCGAGTCAATAAATTTGATATTGTTACGCCATTCAGCGCACACGATGTTTACTGTGACCTACACTGGTCGATATCCTTTGACCTTTGATAGCCTTTTGATACACCTCTTCTTACAAAGTTATTAATAGAGTTCTCTGAAACTATACAAAAATCATATAACGTTATAAGAGACCCAATACTAAACATCTCTTCGTGTTTTTGTAAGACTAATTTTCTTCTATATACTTATTTAATTTTCTTGAATATTCCATTGAATTGATTCTTCGTATTTAATAAGTAAGTAATAAAAGAGGCTCAGCATTTAATTCTCTTTCATTTGGTACAAAGTAATACTGCCGTTATACCAACGCATGTATATTTATTTCACAAAATATCACATTAGTTTAACCTTCACACTACATTTGAATTTCATTCTTAACATTTTCATGTTTATTGTTCACAGGTATGAGGAGATTATTTACGAGACTGAATGTTATCGCAAACCAAACATAGGTAACCTTTAGCGGTATTTTCGAGCATTTCAAGGTAGAATAATTCTGTAACAAGGGTTACAACCGCTTCTAGTAATGTGATTTTCCACAAATTAACGTGAAATAAACTATACCGCCATCATCCAGTAGACGTAGAATCTTGAATTGTAAGATAGTAAACGGTAATTACTTTACTAATTAGGTACATTACGGCCATTACACGAAAGTGTATTCATACTAAGTACATATTAATAATGTAAAAAATTAAGAAAACAAGACTTAAACAAGGTTTATTGTAACCCAATAAACTGTTACAGACTAATAGTAGGTAAGAAATGGAATGGCCTTAAAATAATATGTATTAAGAGAAAAGTCGAATAAATTTCATGTTTTTTTTTTGACATTATTTGTCTTGTAAAATTTAATTTGCCATAGAGATATATCCGATACATTATTTTTTATATCCTTCATCGTAGGTCCTATTCAAAATGATTCACACTTGATATTGGAATAGGTTGCTGATATAAATATCCATGAAAGTTCTGGAATAGGTACATAATATTCACGAAATTCAAGATGGTTCGATGGATTCTGTTCAGGGTGCGTAGCCGAAACGCTCACGAAACGAAACGCTAGTAGATATCTATCTCTATCGCTCTTGCGTATTGGCGCGACAGCCAGCTACCTTTCAGCGGCGATTCATTTTCGTTTCGCGTCGGAGAGAATGCCATTCGGCTACGGGGCCAGAGCTTCTAGAATAATTAAACGAATTAATAGAGCGAATTAATTTAATATACTTATTATCTACAATATGTGTATTATATTCGCTTTCATGTAACGGTGGCGGAGTATATCGAGTATGTATTCATTATCGTAAGCCAATAAACTCTTGATATACTTAAATTAATTATTCTCGTATTAGTTACGTGAAACAATAGTACACTTGATATAATGAAATTAGGTTTGTAATATTAATTGCCGAAGCAAAAAACACGTTGATTTAATATTCAACGTGTTTTTTGTGTTTTGATGACACAACATTATAGGTAATGATTTGTATTATAACTAAAACGCCGAGAGCTTATGCTTATATATACTTATGTTTTATGATGAGAAATTGGACGTCACATCATCACATGATTGTAGGTAGGCTGTTTGCAGAACTTTACTTAGTTTAATGACTTACTTCATTAGAACATGCGTAAATGGTTTTCTTCCATTTAACTTACTTGTAGCTTGTAGGATTTGTAGGCGTATCATGATCGTAAAGCTAAAGTCAATATTAGAAGTACCTAATCTTAGTGCTACTCGTTCATATACATAAGTATTCAAGGTATGACAAAATATCTGTAAAAATTCGTTATCTATTACTTTCAACATCACCACCAGCAAAAATTATTAGATAACTAGGTAGGTAGTGTTAAAATAGAGATCAAATATTAAGCCACACATGGCTAAATATTTGATCAAAGGAAGTCAAGTTACTCTAGTTTATTGCTTGGGTAGTAGAAACCTACATTTTATATTGCGGATAGGTACATTGATCATGTTTTTTAGATCCTGAGATGTTGTATGGCATATGGCATGCAACGATACGGCAGCCAGTGAAGTGGCTCGCGGGCGAGATGCCAAAATGTCTGCCGGTCCATCTGAGACGTTTTACTCCTGCCAGATTATTTTAAATTCCTTTCATGAATTTCAGAAAATATTATCAAAGTAATTTCTCATCTCTCAATCGTAATAACATCGTTTTTTTCTTCTTTGCTGTGGAATATTTACGGTCTCGAATAACGCGAGTTATGATATTTAATACTTCTCTGATAAGAACCAAATCCTCGTTCATAAATGTATCACTTGAAGCGATAACATGCAAACTGATACGTTGTGAATTAGGTCATTGAAAGATAAATTGTACTCCTTCCTGCCATTTGTACTCATACTGTAATCACGCAGTAATGCAACTACAAACTATGTATACTGATAACAATAGTTACTAGTAGGTATTTTAGTGTTGTTTACCTAATTTAATACTAAACTTCTCGCTGACGTATTTTTTGTATACATTGTTAATTTCAAACTGTTTAGAAGAACACTTTTGTTGATAATACTATTAAGAATCATACAGTATTCGATCCAGATTTCAAGTACATATTCGAAGGTTGCAATGCAAACGGTCCATTAAAATAAATGAATAAAACAGATACATGTAAGTCGATAATTAATATGCACATACAAGCAGACGGACATCTCCGATCACGGATCTTGGTCAAGGCGAGGACGACGACCGTGGCGGCACGCCAAACGTACCGCCATAATGGATGCCATTTGTCATTGTTTTTTTTTATATTGAAAACAATGATCATGCTTATAATAGCGCCTGTCAAAGCGTATGAAGCGTATCTCTACTTTTTTGTTCACGCTGACATTCTGATTATAACTATACAGATAATCTCCGAAATTCCTAAACTGCTTCATGTCTTCAATGACCTTAAGGAACAATAGAGTTGTGAAATCATTATCTCCAGTCTCTTGAAATATAATCTTATTGTGTTTCCGCTTAAATATGGTATAGTGGCTACCATTTCACAAGAAATATTACGTGATATTACCTTAAACTGCTAAACTTCATGTTAACTAAAAGTAATATCACGTCCGGAATCAGTTGGCTTTGCTCCAAAAGATTATGGCGAGATACGAGCTCAAGGGCAACCTTTACGACATTCGAGTTTATTCTAGTTGATTGGGGTATTCCATGCAGTATTTACTTTAAGTCCATGTGACGTCAGCCTTCTATACGCTTGCCACGAATAACGTATATTATCAATTTATCATCCATTTGTTTAAATAAATGTCCGAGTAAAGGTCAGAACACTAAAAATAGGAAGTAATAAATTTGGCCGTGAATCGCCTTATGCGGTCTTAACTGATGGAACCAGGCGAAGGTGAAAGATCTCAATATTTCAGACTTGATATCTGAATCGGAATACTGGAAAAACCTTTTATTTGAATCAAGTAAGTTTATTTAAATTGGTGAAAATGAATTATACACAAAATAGGCAAATGCTGACGACAAACTTGGACAAATGCCAAGATAGAGCTTGATAATTGGAGTGACCTGAACATTGATTAATGGCTTCCCAAGTTCCCATCCAAGAAATTGACCAAACTGACGTTTTACCATTAGAGTTGTCTAATAAACATGTAGAGGCTTGCACTTGCTGAGCATTCATAGCGCAGCCGTAGAGGTCATTGCACGCACGTTTTTAAACAATGTCTACTTTTCTATTTCTTTGTCTAGACTTTGATCTTTATTGCACAATCAATGTGCGATAAGCAGGTATTAATTTATTATCATCAAATTTATCATTATTTTTATCATACAGCTACCTCCAACATGATGATTATTAGTATATCGCAAATTCTTTATCCATTTTTTCTGATATCATAACCCATTACAGGAACGCGATCACGATATGTTGCACATTCTCCATTGTCATGGCGTACATTAAAAGTAAATTTACTTTAATTTCTTTTCATTACATCCTTAGGTACATTGTCTAACCAAAGATTGAACCACCACAGCTTTGCGACGAAAGTGACTACTAAGTAGTTTCGACGTTCAACGGATGTCTTGTAGCCAATTTTTTGACCGTCTTCGAACTCGAGGATACTTTTGGACATATGCTTAATGATCATATAAGGAGCATGTTATTGGATTTTTGTATAGGTAGGTACAGAGGTCAGTTGGAGACTGTGGCTCAAATCTGGTGTCGGGATCCTTGGTTACTGTTTTATTAAAAACTGTATGTGATGTGATATCACCATATTTTACTCCTGTCCTGTTATTTATCCAGAAAAATCTGAAACCTAAATAATAGTTTGTTCACAAACCTATGCATATTAAATACCTAAGTATACCTACTGTTTAGTAGGTACATAAGTTGCAGATTTCTCCAATCAGCTTAATCTATTCGGTTTGATTGCACGTCTTATTTGCTATGACGCTAATCCCATACGTAGCTTAAATTATGTACCAATTTAAAATGTTGTAACTAATTCATGTCATAGCGCAAGATCTCTTGCATGCGCTCAGAATTCATGATATATTAACGTTGGAACTTCCGTTGGGGCAATTAAACTTTGATCGTGTTAAACACTCTCTACCCCAATAAACGAGTGCTCCTCCCACATTCCCTATTCAGGCTTTTAATGAGTTTCCAGCTTAATTTACAGTTATTGTTTTACCCTCGTGGCTGCGCAGTCCGCCTGTGAACGATGTTGCCGGTTAGGTGAGCCTGTCCTAAATTCTGACTAGCGTTTGACAGATAAATGAACTCGGGGGAAGGGGGGGGATGGTTGTACGTAGTCATTTACAATGTATGTCAGTCTAATATGTAATCTAGAGGGGAAAAGTTATACGTTTGCTAACTAATTGGTTCTGATTAGAAAACAATAAAGAATCATTGTGTCCTCCTCACACTACATCAGCAAATCCATCAATCTACCGATTACAATAGTTTCTTCTTGTCTTAAATTAAATACAACCGTAACTTTTTGAATTTCTTTACAAGTATTTAAAAGTTAACTATTTGTTCTAAGTATCTTGTTATTTACAGTGAGAACGGTGTTAACTTTGGTATTGGCCTTCTGTCTTCTGTCGAGTTTAGGACTTTGCCAAACTCAATTCCCATTAGTCGGAAACTAACAAACTAAGTTGCCACAATGTTCAATCCTTACTAACTTAAGTATTACTTACAATGGTTCAAGCAGATTGTAATTAAAGTGGCTGATGTTAATAACTTATATGTGAAATACTACCTTGATTATAGGTAAAATAATATTGATACTTATATTCATTTTAGATGTTTAAATTGCCGAAGGTGTAGTGAAACCTTTATAATTTAACTATAAATTCAGAATGAAACGCCGTGTTAATATTTCACTTTGTATACCATTATCAATATAATTATATTACCAGAGGCAAGTCAAAATTAATTTGCCTGTATAATATGATGGTTTTAATGTTGTATAAGCATAATAGAATTATGAAGCGCATTACTAAAGTTAGCTTACAGTGACAAACTCGTAGATTATCTCCTTCTATCCATTATTATGGTACTTTGCAAAGTTTCATCCGGTTGAAGTTAGGAGCAACTTTGTGCAAGTAGCCCGCCCCGGCAAACTCCGCCATCGTGCTCGACTTCCTGAACCTTTCTGCTTTCAAACAATGTCTTTATTTGCTTTGGATACTCATTCTGCTTTGTTTCGTTCACTGCCGAGAGTTCCACTTCGCCGTTTTTACAACCCACTTAAAGGTAAACAATATCAATCATCAAATGCTTACGTCAATATTTGCAGTTATCTGGCATCGTATCAATGATTGTGGAAAATCCCATCACCTGGAAATAATGTGCACGTTTACATAATCTAATAGTAATTAAGTTTTCAATTCACCTGGTTACAATGTAGCATTTCAAATTTTCAATTAATTTTCACCAATGCTCTGATCGGAACGGCATTTATTTAGTTAGCTGCCAACTTTTTTCTGTTTAGGTAAAAAAAATATTGAAGAAAGTTAACCCCTAAAGGATTCTGAAATAATCGGATCGCACCGTGGTGGAACTTTGTCAATTTCACCCCTGCTGTGAGTTTGAACCGGTTTCGACGGGAGGGGGAGGGACTCCACTTTGGTGTTGGTGAATACCGCTTAAAGTTTCCAACATAATTGCTGTCTGGCTGCGAATAAACTTTGTATTACATTACCAGAGTTAATTTATAGTATCTTCTTATTCATTGCTCTTTGTTTTGTTTCAAACGACCGTTCCTACTGCAACTGGTGCAAATTTGTGTGTAAGTATAATAATATCGCTTCCCAAAGTTTTTGAATTAGCATCCAAATTTTACGTTAGGTACTTGTATTAGTGCTTCAGACTCTAACTTCTTATTTTATGTCGATGACTTCGCACTGTATTCAGTGAAAACAAAATTTATTAACAACATTGTTAAAAAACGCAAATCACCTATAGTAGTAATATGAGATAATGCTTCTTACAAAGTTAATTGCTGCACAGAATAAACCGCTCATTAAGGAATAAATAAATTAGGTGCTTACCGTGTTAAACGCAATCATGTTTAACATAATCAGCAAAGAATACCCGCAGTCACGATTGATTAATCGTGCTCTTAGCATAATCGTGCTTTAGACGACCTTCAATCGCCTCGGAAACGGTCGAATTCCGTGGAACGAGTACAACTCTAACCCAGCGGTTCCTGGCCATCTCATAATGCCGTTATTTTTAATGTAAAATTCACAGTTTCTGCGTTAGTCTGTAATTTGAATGATACAGTCCGGCGTAATAGACTTAAAATGCCTTTATTAAAGTTGGCAGCTTTGAAAGCGTCCAATTGTGTCCCATTTGCGCACAGCTGTTAAAACTATTGGCTTGCTAATTGACTCTGAACCTAAGCATTAAAGAGGTTAAGTGGGTCGTAGTTTATCAGACGCGTAAGCAGTCACAACAACGTCGTCTATTATACTATACTAATACTGATTAATCCTTCATGTAAGTTGTAAAAGCCAGGATAGAAAAGAGGTGACGTCAGACCTCAGTGTGCTCGTAACGTATGCAAATAAATTTGATGAACTACGGGCGAAGGTTATCTTTGTTATTACACCCGCTTGTCAAGCCGGCGCGCATTCCTCGCCGAGTGAAATCCATTATTAGAGCCGTGTGATAACGATAAACCAACGAGGTCAGACGAGCGCGCAAAAAATAGAAACCCTGCTTTACTGCGCGTGACTAAATATTCGATGCAGGCAAGATGGCGTGCACAGCCGTCCCTCTCTAACGGCCGTGCTTCGTTAAGGGCCTTATCACACTTGCGATTTACAAGCGAGGCGAAAGCGAAGCGAGCGCGCAGCGAGTTCGTCGCGAGCCCGTTACCAATTCGCAGCGAGTGCGTCGCGACTTCGCCGCGAGCGCGCAACGATTTCGTAGCGAGTTCGCCGCGTCTAGATATGCTGTACCTTCGTCAGCAAAATTCATTTCTACCCACTTTAGTTTAATCCTATCATTTGTAGTAGTTTATTATCTACGAGTGTGAGCGGACAGTAACAATAATGGCGGAACAATCAAACACTGTTGGAATCGATATCGAGGCATTTATAAAATTTAAAAAAATTTTGATTCCTTCACAAAACAGCACATAATAGTCGCTCTCTTGCAGTCGATTACTTAAAAATGGATCCTCCCAAACACGCCGTTTCTGCTTTAGTTTTCGTTTCTTACTTCTTCGAAGCAATAAAGCTAACAGAAGTGTTTCGTCGTCGGAATCCATTATGTAAGTGACTGTCTAAGACGCAGATCACTTTCAGCGAATACGCAGCGTATTCGTTACGCGCTCGCGGCGAATTCGCGACGCACTCGCTGCGAATTAGTTACGGGCTCGCGACGAACTCGCTGCGCGCTCGCTTCGCTCTCGCCTCGCTTGTAAATCGCAAGTGTGATAAGGCCCTAACTCTGTACTGTTCTAAATTTTGTTGCCGTTCATTTTTTTGCTAACGTTTTCTTTTCAAGTTTTTTTAATGTAGTTTCATGAATTACATGACAGCAGCAGGCGCGTTTTGGTACTTTTGGGAGCTAATTATTTCTTATTCTCTTTTAAGATTATGTAATTTAATTGCCTTGATTTAAGTTAAACATACATAAATGGGCTTGGTAAGTTAGATGTAAATATCCGAACGCCCGTTTGAATTTAGAGCAGTCGAGATTTACGTTTAACGGTCGCCCTTTTGTGCTGTCCTGAACTCATTAACCACATTTGCATGCAAGGCTAAACACGGCCGGGAGCGGACGCGGTCGAGATAAAAACTCTTTGCATAATGTATGACCAAGGAGCTGTTTACGTTGCCTGAAGGGCCCATAACGGAACTCGCCTTTTTACTTCAAGATTGGCAACATTGTGTTGGTTACGATTTAAAATGAAACCGTCTTATCTTATTCTAATACAAAGTACGCACAGTCTTATCATATTTATTTTTATCGTTGTTGCTACATACCTATCGACGTTGTCATGAGTGATATGAAATGATAATAGCCAAAGCATGTTTATCTAATTCATTATTTCTAGAGCCCGTTAAATTGCTTACCTAAATCAAGTAACAAAAACAAAACCAAAACATAGACGGAGGAAAAACATGTTGTTCATAGAACAATCAAACGGTTCTAATCTAAACCCGACATCAAGGTCAGAAATATAATCTCTAAGTCTCTAACGTTCGTACAAATAATAATAAATAAGGAAATTCAGAAGAATAAAGTTGAACATAAGGAAGGATCTATATCGGTAACAATGTGAACGATTGTTATCGTGAACAGATGAGAGCAGGTAGACTCCTAACAAAAGGACACAAAAAGTAAGGTGGCGTAGAAAAAGTGTGCCGAGCTGGCAACGTTGCGCCACGTAATAACAACGAAACAGCTGTAACACTACACTAATGTGACTCACGCGATGGGTCGCCGAGGAAACGGCTGCAGTCGTAAATACAGCCATACCATACACAAATCAACATCATAACCAGTCATCTATTGCTGAATCATCGACGCGAAACTGCGCTAATTATTACTACTTTATAGTTAATATATTGTTAGCTTTAATTAGCTTAGCTTGTTTTTATTTTATTATGTACTTACGAATGGTGTACCTTATTATATAGCTCTCGTTAATATAGATAATTTAGCTCTCTATGGAAAATTACCATATTAAAGTACGTATTCAATGGCCCCTACTGTAGGCCTAGCACATGATGGCCGCGGGAGTATGTCGCCGCGAGATAGACTACCCGTCCTTATGTCATTAATACAGTTAGAAGAAGACGTGGCATCTATCTCGCGGCGACATACTCCCGCGGCCATCATGTGCTAGGCCTACTGGACTTTATAGCTGTCTACAGTGTTTAACAGGAAAATTTATATGATTATTACATTTATTACTCTAATCCTCCTCCCTTGTACGAGAGGAGGCCTGTGCCCAGCAGTGGGACGTATATATAGGCTTAATTATGTGTTTATTTATTTAGGTATATCTCGAAATACATACATTTATGATTTTTACTTACATCACTGTTGTGTAAATTTCACCCCAGGCCCGCAGAAGTGCCCTAAATGTTCCAGTATTTTATAGCCTTACGGAATGCAATTTACTGCAGTGAAATGTAATATAGGATGCGTTCGTGTCTTCCCGACATTTTCTTTGCCTCTATTGCCCATTTTATTAATGTAGCAGAGAACGACAGTCATCTCATAATTTATGGAGGAAGTCTACAATAGAAACTTGGAATTCTAGATCTCATGTAGGAGGTCGCACTATACGGTGATAACTTACTTCGTAGACATTACTTGAAATGTTCTTATGTGGGCGATAGATATACCTATACCTAAATGGCGTTTTTATTGCTCCGAATGTTTCATGTCCTTTTGCAGACCTCATAAACTCGTTTAGATCTTCCTTATTGTATGTTCTTCTGACACGTTCGTTCGTTTTGCTTTCTATATTCCATTTTATCAAATTATGTAATATTGTTTTTGTTGCAATGATGAAGTACCTATATTTTATTAGTTTCTAATTGTATTCAGTTGTTTCATTGGATACTCGTTCAATTTTTTGTTATGTCGCCAATTGAAACATTTTGCAATCCAAGGCCAAAGGGTTGGCAGTCCAATCAATACCGGTTGAGGGAGTGGAATGCTGCAACAAAAAAGCACGTGGTGTACGCGAATTGTTCCGCTCCGGTTAGCGCCGCGTGTTGCCAGGCGGACGCGTGGCGTGCAGCGAACACATCAGCCCACTCCGTTTTCAAGATGGCTGCCAATCCCGCCATTCGCTTTCCCACGTCTACCGTACGCACACAGCTCCGCGTGCCTTCATTCTCGTTTCCACTAAACCCATCAATCTTACGTGTAGAAGAGAACATTTTTATGGTCTATAAAATTATTGGGCTCTTCTATTGCGCTCGGTGATTCGCCATGCGATTACATTATCGGTTTTTGTGTCGATTGCGACAATTTGATGACGAAAACGTGCCCGGCCGCTTCGGATTCTAGTCTCGGATACCATTACGAAATTCTTAGTATAATGTCGGGTTTGTGTGTAGGTACATATTTATTTTGTAAGTGCGTAGCTGTTAGTGTTAACACACGCGGAGCAGGCGGCCATTACCCGCCACGCCACGTGTGAGTGCGCCCCCGGCAGATGTAGCGCTCATGACCGACCAATCCTAATCAATGACCGGATAACACATGTTTTAATGAATCGTTAACTATCTCGGATAATTTGATGCCGACTAGAAATCCATAAACTGTTTCGCACCACTAAATGCATGTTTTCTAATCACTGATGTTTAAGTATGTTATTTAATTCTATAATTAATTAATTATTAAATACAATGAATGTATTGTGATCGCAAATTTGACGAGTGAATAATAAAATTTATGGCATTACGGCAAGTTGCTTACTTATATCGTTATCTATGCCGTATTTAATTAACATTTTTATTGTCTAAGCTATTGTTCCGAGAGTCGTTAATGTTGCTCCGCACATTGTTTCTCGCCTCGCCGTATGATGTCATGCGCATCATTCTCCGAACATCATTTTCTTTTACATTAGATAGGCGTAAAATTAGCAACCGTTCTTCCATTCGGCAAATTCCTCACCCAGTAATAGATGTAGCTTCATTAGTTACGATAACATGTCGGGTTTTATGAGACGTTAAACTGCTTTTTGAAATGAGGCCATTGCCTCCGCTACGGCAATCAATGCTAGAGGACAATAGTGAGCGGAAATTACAAAAAAAGGTCTACAATTGACATAACGACGCGATATAATGGTTAGGAACAAACACGTCTTTACCGCAGCACAGCCTATTGTGTTACACGACGTGGAGGTTACACGAGCGATCAAAAACTAATAATGTTTCTAATAATTCATCCAGGAAAGATGATTACATTGTATTCAGTCTATTTTATGCGTGCTGAGAATAACATTAACATAATCATCATCACAAAGCCGATAATTTTATTAAGCTAGCTATTTAAACACCAGTCATCGTCGATGCTAATATGGAACTTAAAGTAATAAGCATTTCATCCGAAATAGCGAAACATCACGCGAGAATTTAATTGAGAAGAATTAGTTAATCTGTTGTGAGGATGTGTGTCACGGCTAAAGTGTTGCGTGTCTGGTGTTCAAGTGCTCGCTCATACATATTCAGGAGGCAGTGGTCTGCGCCGATCACACACCAATGGCCGCAGACCCCGCTGAATACTAAACGGGTAGGCACCTTTGCAAGATCTGCATTGAAATTATGTACAGATTTGGTCATCTGTATCGAATCGCAAATCGCTCAACAGGAAACAACGGAGACAATATATTCGTTCATGTTATTTCCATTAGCGACGCAGGATTATATCAAAACAACGTTCTCTTATCTACTCCCAATGGAATGATTGTTAATATCTGTTTATTTAGTTTGACCTAGTTGCCGTAGATAAGCATTATCAATTTGTTATAAGTATGATGTATTAGTTGTGCAATTTCGTTATCAACTTGTGGTGCCCATACCTTGTAATGTTGATTTTTCAAGTTCATCAACGTCTTTTGTTCTCGCAGTACGCAGCACAAACACTCATTGTTACGATTTTGTTTAGCATTAAACGTTTGCATTGATAGTGACGCAAATTATCTTTTGTATCATGTACAACACTAGGACTTATCTTGTTTGCCTTATAGGATGTTTATTTATACATTTGGAGGCAAACTGCTTGTATTGATTGTGCAACCACACGTTATATAACATAGTTTCCTTTTAAATTTGCATTGAATATCACGAAGACATGTGCAAATGTGTATACGGTTACGTGAACTCGCAATTATTATAGTAATTTAATTGTTATATGAATACTTAACATTAATTATTTATTAACTGGTTTTGCATATTTTTCAATTCTTGTTTTCAATTTATTTATTCGTTTTGTTATACATAGGTATATGTAAGTATAATACTCTTCATTTTTATATTTTAAGTCGTAAAAATGTTGCTTGACTTGAATCATGAAAATCTATACCAACTTACCAAGTCAAGCCTTATTTGGTAAATTATTCCTTTGCTGGTCAAGGTGCCCTTTCCTACTGCCCTGTCACATCGTGACATAGTCAGCGCCCTATTCAATGTAAATTTCTTGTTGGACCTTGCTCAACTCTAAATCTGAATATACATAGTTTATTTACGCATTTATATCACTGTTCCTACATGTAAGTAAATAAATACCTAATCCGAAATATACATAGGTATATTGTAGACACATGTCCATGTCTGGCCAATGTTGAGTTCCTAACGAAACAATAAAGTCGTTAAGTTCAGATCCAACCTTAATAATGTTAGAATGGCAACGCACTAACTTTGGTTCTTTAAACAATAAAAGAAAGAAGAACACGTGGAGCGCGCTGTCGGCCATTTTGCAAATATAAATAGCAAGATGGCGTCGGGCCGTTGGTTGGCGAAAGTACTCGGTAATTAGAAGCGGCGGGAAGGCAGCGCAGCGCGGCGCGCATGAACGTGAGGATCTATGGCCGGCCGCTGCACGCAATGCTTAGCTTGATTTATATCGTTGCCTTGTTTCCACTCGAACGATTGTTCTCGGTTTTAAGTGCTACTCTGTTATTGTTTCCGACGGCCATGGGAACTTGGAGAACATTGAATTCAATTCTATTGACCTTTGTTGAGATTGTGACCGCCTTCAATTTAAGTTTTTGGCCAGGAACTAATTTATTTGTATGTTTACGGTATGTAGAGTCACGAAGACTTTGCCAAAATGTATTCGTACCGTTACATTGAAGGTCTGGATAGATTAATTTGCGTAAGAGACATTAAAAGATCAAAGATGTGTCAAAGCTAAAGAAGGATTTTACCTACAATCTAAGTAAAACATTTTTCCTGTAACTATAGTCACAGCATTGAAGCCATCGTATATACCTATTATGCAGCTCAATGACGTCAATATAGAAGATTTATCCAGTCACCACATATTCAATTATGTGAATAAGATGCCCTCTACCTTGATCCGATTCCATTTAGATTCTGATTAATAATTTATTTTGCAACGTATCATTTTGTACCCAATGAGCAGTGTATATTTTTAACTAAATACCTACTTTACAGGTGTTTAGTGTCAAACTGATTGACATAAATTTAAACAAGCTAACACCGTAAAAAAATATCAAAAACAATGTCGACTGCTCAAATACCTAACTATATCTCGTACCGAAACGAATGCCTGACAAAAATATCTTAGACATAAACAAAATACATTATGTATGTGCCTGTCTGGCAGTATCGAGCATATGTACGGTACACGTGATCTGTTTTTTGAACATATGTAAGCAATAGGTACGAGTAATCCACAATATCCTTTGGTGGTGTAGATATTCTGTTTTTTGCCAACCTAGTCGATTGCCTGTGGCATTGAAACTTGAATGTCTGTGTCGTAATAAAATTTTTCCTCCTTGTTTTATCGCTATTCAAAACTTCATTGAAGTGACAGACAACGACTTCTAGAAGTTTTAGACTTTAAAAGATTAGGTAAGTTATAAGTATTTTGAATAACATATTTTTCAACCTTTGTTTCGGTTTAAAATTGTATTAAGTAGCCGGGTTCTGCAGCACAACCGCAAATGTTAAACGATAAACGGAATGGAAAGTTACATTTAATAGTTGACGCTTTAACTGGGGTTAATAAATAGCAAGTGAAGCGTTAGTAAGTGGAGCGGACCCGGGTTTCGTCTAGCGGTGAGTCAGTGTGGCCACAAATAAACTAATGACGATTTACTTCCAAGAAACGCGATCGTCCCGTCCGCGCCGGCTAATCAATATTTAATGCCCTATTTCCGCTTTTAGACAGACTCTTCAAGTCTTCATAGTTTATTTATTTATTTATTTAAACTTTATTGCACAATTGGAAAAAAAAAGTACAAATGGCGGACTTAATGCCTTGAGGCATTCTCTACCAGTCAACCATAGGGCCAAACAGAAATTCGCGAATGTGGGTGCAGTGAGAAAAATAAATTTAGAAAGCATGACAACTATTGACAAGTATAGCAATATTATTTACATACAATCAATATAATACATAAATAATACATTCATATCATTACACGTATACTTATACACAAATATAAATATACATACAAATAATATGTTATAAACATTATGCATATGGGCGAAGGAGAACTAATTAACTTGTGCCGCACTCAGCAGATGCTGGTGCAGCATGCGTTTGAAAATTAACTTACTTGGGGCCTGTCTTATAGTCAGGGGAAGTGCATTCCAGAGTCGAATAGCTTGTACAGTGAAAGAATTTGAGAGGAAACCACTGTGGTGAGGAAGTACTGCAAGAACAAGGGATCGGGAGGAACGTAGTTCACAGCCCGGACGGGGGGTCATGAAGTTAAATTTGGACTTAAGATAATTGGGAGCGGAAGGATCAAATAAAATAGAAAAAAGACTGCACAGAACTCTAAGAGATCTGCGCTGACGTACAGGAAGCCATTTAAGTCTGTGGCGATAAAGCGAGACATGGTCAAATTTGCGCAAATTGAAAATGAAACGAATGCCATTATTGAGTGTACGCTCGAGCCTATTTAGAGAATCCTGGGTAACATTGGTAGTGCACACATCAGCATAATCGATCAATGGCAAAATCAAGGCTTGCACCAATAATTTCTTGGTACTCACCGGCAAGAAGTGCTTAAATCTATATAAAAAACGTAGTGTTGCAGTGACTTTACGCGTGACTTCTGTGAGGTGGCCATCCCATGAAAGATTTTTGTCAATTATAAGACCGAGGTCCTTTACCTGATTAGAGACTGGGATCACCGAGCCGTCAAACATGATCGATGCGATCGAAAAGTTGACGCGAGCTCCCCACAATGATGGCCTGGCACTTTGAAGGGTTAACAGATATACCAAAATTACGCGACCAGTCAGCGATATGAGCCAGGTCATCATTGAGGACAGAAATAGTTGCATTTAACTGAGATACTTCAGCTTGGGCGTACAGTTGCAGATCGTCGGCGTACAAATGGTGAGGGCTTTTAAACTTGGATGTAATGAGGTTAATAAACACGGAGAATAAAAGAGGGGACAGAATACCTCCCTGTGGCACCCCTGTGCTTAAGTCATTCCAGTCAGACTGGGCTGGGCCCACACGAACAGTCTGGGACCGACAGGAAAGGTACGAGGCAAACCAAGTGATTGCTTTCGGTGAGACTTTCAAATGAGAGAGGGCAGCAAGGAGGAGATCGTGATCCACTACATTAAATGCATTCGAAAAGTCAATGAGGACCAAGACAGTGACTTTGGAGGATTCCATGCCCAGCCGTATGTCCTCAGTGACCTTGAGTAACGCTGTTGCGGTACTATGCCCAGGTCTGAACCCAGATTGGTATGGAGACAAGAGCGAATTGTAATAAATAAATTTAGAGATTTGATCATAAACGGCGGCTTCAAGAATCTTTGACAAGTACGGTAAGATAGAGATGGGTGGAAAGTGACTAAGAGAGGTAGGGTTAGAATTTTTTGGAAGCGGAATTACGTAAGCCTTGCGCCAAGTGGAAGGAAAAACACCAGTAAGGATAGAAGAGTTTACAATGTGGGTAATTATAGGCACAACACTGTCGACAATAGGAATGATCATTGCCCGTCCAATACCATCATGACCAACAGCGTTCGAATTAATGGAGGTTATAATCTTTTTGATGTCACTCATAGTAACCGCATTGAGCTCTAATGGTGAAATGTCGATAGAAGGAAGAGAAGCAATTAGGGAGAGAGTATTTTGTTTCACCACAGAGTCCAGCACCGAAGCATGAGAAAAATGAGAATTTAAATTGTTCAACGAGAACGAAGAGCAATCTACCGACGAGTTTGACTTTCCGATTCCGAGAGACCTTAGACATTTCCACGTGTCCGCCATGGAAGAAGACAAAACATTTTCGTAGATGTGCCGACGCTTAGCAGCCCTCACCATTTGATTGCATCGGTTCCTAGCAACTTTGAACAGACGCCAGTTCTCATCGCACCGATCGCGCTTGAGAGTCCGGAAGGCTTTATCACGTTTCCGCATTGCCATACGGACACCGCTGGTAATCCAAGGAGCCGGAGGTCGTCGTAACCGTACCTCTCGCACCGGGGCGTGCACATCGAACAGTTGCTGAACTGTAGTGCTGAAAGTAGAGATTTTTTCATCAACTGTCGGTGCAGCGAACGTCGGTGTCCAATCAATAGAGGCGGCATCACGCTTCAGCTTTTCAATGTCCATGCGAGCATAGTTACGGACTCGTACTACCGTGGGCTTATTCTTGGGAGCCTTTATTTTGTAGGTGACATATATCAAGTCATGCCGCGAAAACCCCGGTGCTAACATCTGCCCTACACCGACTACGTGTTCGGTAGATGACGTGAGAACAACATCCAACCATGTGTCAGGTGAATCCAAGTTTCGGTGAGTTGCCTTTAGGGGTAAAATGGAGAAATCATTCGCTTCCACGGCAGACCTAAGACTACGCGATCTGACATTGTCCTTCAGCAGGTCAGTGTTGAAGTCACCCATGATAATGTGATGTGCACACTCGAAGCCAACAGAAGAGAGCAGGTTTTCTAAGGAGGAAAAATAGTCAACCATGGGGGGACAGTAGACCACACCTATGATCACATTGACCCCGCGTACCTTAGCCTCTATGACTAGGTGTTCCATTGAAGCTGAATACAAGGATGGAGAAGAGTCAATGATCTTATATGGTATGTCGGACCGGAGGTAGATGGCGACTCCTCCACCGCCCTTACCGGTGCGATCGTTCCGTAACAAAATAAAACCAGGTAAGCTAACAGAAGTACTTGACAGATTAGGCTTCAGCCAGCTTTCGCTGATTAAAATTGCATGTGCATTGCAATTGGAAAACGTATCAAGGAAGTCCGTATAATGACTGAGAATACTTTGCGCATTGATGTGGCACACATTAAAAAAAATTTTATGACTCTGCAACGCACTCCCTAACAAACCCGGTGTATCAAGTCCATCACACGACCCTGACGAGCCTGCGGGAGATAGAGACACACAAGACAAGTCACATGCAGAATGAAAAGAATTATCAGACTCATCGTCACTCATATGCAAATGAATAATAAATAAAAAAATATAATAATAGATAAATATAAATGTAAACTATATATATAATAATAATATTATATACTACGGGATTAAAATATAACACCTGTTTCGCCCACCGGTCAACTGTTGACAATAGGTACAGTAAAAAATAAAAAAAAATAACAATAAGTAATAACAACCGCAAAATTACAAAGTTATATACAGTAAACATCTAATTTACAAAAACAAAAGTTTAAGTAGACTATCGATTTAAGCGGTTTCTGAACGCAACTTAGTGACAGCTGTCATGTTGTCAAACCGGAGTGAAGTGACTAAGTGACAGTACAGTGCGGTAGTAATTAAACTTGGAATGATAGACAACAGAAAATAATATTAATAAATATGCGGTAGACATAAACATTCTCGATCAAAGTAACAAAATTGTGAAGTACCGACACTAATAACACTAAAACAAAATGGAGTCTGAACAGTTCGCACTCTTTTGAAACAACTAATTACCGACTGAACTAAACTAACGCGGTTTTGACGAAGTGGCATCTGCGCCGTCTCTTCTGTTCCACCTATTTGCCCGGGACGATTCGGCCCCTCTAGTGGCTGTCGGTGCCGCCAATTTGGAGGCGGCGGGCGCGCCGGTCTTAGCCACGGCGGCGGGCTGCTCCACACTTTTGCTAACCTCCTCGCAAATCACAGGCCCCGCTTCCGCTGATCTCTGATTCTCAGTG
Organism: Leguminivora glycinivorella; assembly: GCF_023078275.1. Classification (NCBI taxonomy): domain Eukaryota; kingdom Metazoa; phylum Arthropoda; class Insecta; order Lepidoptera; family Tortricidae; genus Leguminivora; species Leguminivora glycinivorella. The sequence continues at coordinate 11,585,633 of NC_062979.1, read as the reverse complement.
CTAGGTCTATCTATCATGGGGTGCTTGTCCATCAGATTCTGCAGTTGATCACTTGTCTCCACCCTATGAGTGTCTCCGGAGGATAATTTGATGTAGATGGTGCCGTCAAGTGACCACACTCTCCGCATGCCAAAATGTTTGCGTGCTTTCATGAAAATGTCCTGACGCTGGCGGGTCAAGAATTCTGACACCACTACAGAGGAGCCCTTCAGAGCGGTTTTCTTACGCCAGATCTTGCTCTTCAATGCCAACTCACTACAACGCACCAAAACAGGCCTAGTGCGTCCCGCTGAGGCAGCTCCAAGTCTATGACAGACTAAAAATGAAGAAGGGCCAATATCTGAGAGCTGCATTTGATCATTACAAACAGAAGCCACCTTCTCCGCAATGACTTCTCCGTCCGACTCCGCTATGCCGCCAAATAGAAGGAACTTTCTTCGATGCCTCATTTCCATGACATCAATGGAGTTTGCCAAAGCACTGATCTGGTCCCTAATCAGACGCAACAAGGCCTCTCTGGTTGTCTTGAAGTCATGGAGGTCCGCGCTCAGACTTGCAACTGTGGGATCCTTGGTTGAAGTAGACTGTAAAGTAGCCTCAAGTTCAGCAAACTTTCGGGATACTGAGGCTTCTAGACTGGCTTGCGCTTTTGATATGGAGGCTAAGTTGGCCATTGTTTGTGTGGTGCAGTGTTATAAAGTGAAAAGATAATGACCTTGTAGTTGCCGGTGGGTGGAGCCAGGTGAATTTTCTAAGGCTGCATGGACGAGAGCTGCCCACACAGTATGTATCAAATTGAGTATTAATTACTCCAGTAGCACTATTAAAACTTATTTATATTTACAAAAAAAAATATTAAATTTAAATTAAACTCAGCTGACTTGTGCTTGTTTAGCTCCTACCCACAAAAAAAAAAGCATAGTTTCCATATTCTACTATCATATCAGGCAAACGATATTTAATTTATTCAAATTATTTATTCCTCATCCTGCAAATACGTTAATTTAAATATTTTTGATAATATGATGAGGAAACTAATAAAAATTCTCCATTATTAACAGTCTTGCTTAGGGTTGCAAAAAAACGGTTTTTTTTCTGACTTGAAAAAAAACATGAAAAAAAACCGTGAAAAAAACAGTTTTTTTTCTGGAGTATGTTTTTTTTCTAAAGTACGAAATCTCAAAATTTGCAAAGTAGTTAATACTTCTATACGGGTTTTTAGACTTAATGTTAACTATTAAACGAATTTAATCAAATAACTTTAATTTCTGGTCTTATAAAAGTAACATTTACGAAATCTGTAGTTGGTAGTTATCACTATTTAGTGTTGGCAACACTACCGCTACACACAGCATCGGGGATTCCCCAATAAACTTGTGTATACTGAATGTTAATTGAATTAAAATGTACGTTATTGTTATTTGAAACACGTTACAAGTCACGAAAAACCGTTATTGTCGTATTATTTGTTCATCTGAAAAAAAACCATATTTAGAAAAAAAACCATGGTGCTCGGTTTTTTTTCATGTTTTTTTTTCACAATTCTGAAAAAAAACATTTGGTTTTTTTTCTATTTACAACCCTAGTCTTGCTTTATTGTTGTCACGAATATTACATTTGTAATCTAGCTGTTCAGTCTAGCTTACAACAGTTTGACCTGAGTACACTGACGGCTTCATGATCTAAATGGGTTCATCACTATTCACAAAGCAAAATGACCTCGTTAACGTACTTTTTATTCCGTTCGCGTTATCGTTGTGCACGTTTTTACACACAATCGATTAAAGTATCAACTTGTTTTTAAGTATGTAATTGCAAAAAGTGTTTAATAAAACTAATTAGGTCGGATTTCCTTCTAGCCGTTAACCGTGAAACTCAAGGTTTAGGCAACGCGGAAGATGGAGTACCGATTTTAGGACAAATTTGCTGCAGATTTTAGTCTATAATATTTTCAAGCTATAGTAAATTTTTTTAGTGTTAGGACTGTTAGGTTTGCGAATCGGCCGGATTCTTTGCTCTCTGGAAGCAATTACGAGTACAAGGGCGCTGAGAATCCTAAGGTTGTCATTTGTCATTGTTTGCTAGTCGTGAACTCGTGATTAGTGATATAAAAATACGAGTAAATAAACATGATTGATTTCTAGTTGCGATACGATTTAATTACCGCGTGGCGTTGATTACAGCAAATTGTTGCGGTTAGAGGCCATTTTGATGACAATTCATATTTTAAGGCCGTATTTAATTGATAAAAGAGGAAGGAAGTTTAACATCCGTCATTTATCCTGTCCTCTATTTCTGGCACAACATGTCTTACTCATACTTCTACTGTGAAATGTTTAATATGCACGTTAAGTTTATTCTAGTTTATAATTCACTGTCTCATAATATTGTTAGTAAAGAAATGTAGGTAGGTACATCATAAACGAGATGAAAAGCGGAAGTCTTTAAATACCGGAGTGCATTTTTGAAAATGTGCCAAGTGTAATCCTTCTCTTTCCGCCTACGAACGGAAAGTAAAATAGGCTAAAATTAATTACATGTTTTACAAACAAATAATGTGACCGCATAATAAGGAAATACATCTGTTTACTGGTCCAGATATTACATATATTAACCAATTATTATTACAAGGAAATATGTTTATTTCTTACAATCCACACGGAGTTTTACACATATTATTATGTGGCTAAAATTATAAAAAAGCAACGTTCTAAATATCTTTGTAAATCTCTTAATCGTTTCCGCGAAACATCCGAAAACACATACGCCGCTAAAAATGCAGTTGGCACCGAACATGAGCCTCAAAATAGAGTTCCAATAATAGCAGACCCATTAAATGTTAACGCAACTCGAAAAATCTCTAATCCTGTCGTAAAACATGCATGCGACGCGTCTAAATATAATGTTGCTTTGAAGTGTTTGTATAATTAACACGGTGCTGCATTGTTGATTAGTGTCTGTAAACTCGGTAGTCGGTGGCCGCACATTTCGACACTGCGCGCATCGCAACCAACCGGTCTGACCTCATTCCCGGGACTAGCGTAAACTCTCATATCGGGTTTATGAAAACAAAACTATTTTTAGCCGGTATCAAGCGCAGACTGCTTTTGCTTATTATTTATTTGTTTTACAACACGTTTGCCAAGTGCGGCCGCTCACATTACCGGCCTTAATTTATCATAACACCAGAGTGCTGAGAGAGTTTGCACGGTTGTCGGTGATGCGATTCATAAGCAATCTTTCTTTAAGAAATGGCTTCGTTTTCTTGAGCAACTGTAACTACTTCATATCCTGTTGATGCAACGATTATATTTATAACAAGTTACCTACACAAATCGTGATTAAACATTTATGCACAGCTGAGTCACTACACTAAGGATCAAATTGGATCGTGTAACAAGAGCTGTTCTATTTAAAGCGCTATTTCAAGAACAATACTCGGACGCTACAGCAAGTACAGCAACACACCAGATTAAATTAACGCTCGTAATCCGAGTAACGACTGCAGTGCAGACCAATTCGAAGCGAGTATCGTATTTAATTGTAGGTACACGTAATTTCAATAGGCTCGTCCGGTCAAGCGTCGAGCGAGATACCGTGGACCGGTCCCGGCTAATGGTCTCGAACCAAACCCGTTCCTGCACGATTTATCTCACAATTAGAAAGCCGAGAAAGACTCTGATAACGTTGGCTGCGTGATCGATGGAGATAAATTACTCGATGCGTGCAATGTTTCGCTTTTGACACCCTTTTCCGAGCGGTCGCTTATCATATTCGATATACATAGGTCGACATTTGCCTACATGATGGATTGTTATCTATTTTAGGAATCGAAGTTATCGGCGATATCATATTCAATTACGAGATTAGTATCTCGTTACATGATAAATGCAATAACCACTCCTTTTTAACGTTTTATCAGTTGTGCAATACATTCATAACAACATTTTGGCCCAAGCCATAAATAGAATGGAAGCATTTATTATGTGGTGAAATTGTTGGCTTTCTTATCATGTCATTCTGAATTGAGTTGGACGGAGCCTGAACTGAAGTTGTTACTCGGTAGTCGGCAAGTCGGCATGTATCAGACGTTGACGTCTACTGTTGACTGAAACATCGCCCTGTCTCTCTCCGGCTCAAGTTGTAAAAGGATCGAAAGAATGAGATGAATGTTAATTTCGTATGCTGATGGTCAAAGTGCGGCCTGGGCTCCCATTTCTCACGTTGGACCCGTTCAGACTGGTCCGGCCGCATGCCGATCAAGAAAGGCTCACGCGGTCCCTTAAAAGGAGAAACTGCTATTTTTTGCTCTCTCAACGGACGCAGGCATACTGGTTATCGGCCATTAGACTGCTTTAGCTAAATGATTTTAAAACGAGAAAAAATCCACTTTTGGTCTTTTAAAACGTGCTCCAGTTCAACACGTTTGGTTTTAAATAAAAACTGCAAATTACTGAGCTGGATATTGCAGCGGCTCATGATTGTCGCACATTATGAGGGATACATAACTTTATGTACTTACATAGGACACTGTATTATTGCACGGCCGTGTTTGATCGGCATAACGCTAATCCCCAGCGTCCTTTCATTTACGTTAGTGTGAATTTGTGGAATCTATCGAGGTTATGTTTAGATATATGTGAGAAAATTTTAAATAGAATATCATTGATCTGTAGCGCTGCAAACTCGTTTCGGTCTCAATATCACTACAACTTTATAATTGCTTACGTGTGAAGTTTCATTCTGTAGCAACGTTCTGGGTAAATGTGTTACACCTATTACACGATGAGATGTTTTATTATTATGTTTATAAATATTAAAATTTTGTTAATTAGCCTCAATCTATTTATGAAGAAGAAAGTCTTCACGGTTTACGAATAACCGAAATCATTATCTGGTTACTCATTATTCACATATGTATTTCTAATTTTCAATCACATTTTGCTCATCCTCTACTATAAATATGAAATGAATGTAAGTACGTGTGTACGGTGTGTATTTGGCTACAGCAACAGCATATAGTTACCGGATATACCAAAAGGCTCAAATACATTTTTCGAAAGCAGTACAGTCAAAATATTTACTTTAATTTCCCTTTGATACTTTATAGTGCCTATAGCAATATATTTTATGAATTTAAATAACCAGTCGTTGATTACATTTCAGTTTTGTTTATTGGCCCTGTTGGTATCATATCAACCAGGCCACTCCCTGCGTGCTAATCACACAATCACAATTTGTCTCGGCTATGATAACAAATGATAGCTGGTAGTTATGATGAATTAATTTAATCCGTCTCCTGCCACCTGTCTCGGGTCTGTAGCCAAGAGTACAATCACTGACGCTCCGTGGCTAACGATACGCAACCAACTCTGTCGCACCAATACGGAAGCACGATAACTAAGATACCCTACAGAGTGTCAGCGATTGTACTTTTGGCTACAGGTCCGGGCTGGATTAACTGGATAACTATCGGACCAGGTGCAACTCTCGTCTGTCTAACTGGTTTAGATAGACAGCTTCAGTTTATTACTTTTTACTCGATCTTGTAGTCTAAACTAGGTGGTCATTAGACTCTTTTCTTTTTTGCAAGTTTTTCTATAAATTCTGTTTTGTACTAACAGCAACATTATCTAAACATCGGTAGACTTCTCGCCTTTGTAATAAGGATTACAAATGTACAGCTGACCAGTGTTGCCGATGGTACATAATGGCAGTATGTTCATCCTTTTCTTAGATAGCTCATTTGCTTGCTCTTATCCTTGGGGTCGGATCAGCGTGTCTTTTTCTTCCATATCTCTCTAATCGGATATCATCTGAGTCATCGCATCTCTCACACAGTCCATCCACCACTTCTTCGGTTTTGAGAATAGTTAGTAACTATACCTACTATTTTTGTTAATTTCATAATGAGCTTATAATATGTATACTTATAATGCTAATAAGTATGTACTTAATATTTTTATGTGTACCTAATGGCATATATTAATTTTAAACATAAACTAAAAGCGTGACATAAAACTTCACGCGAATCATGCGCGTAGGCAGATCTGTTAACAAACCAGCCTATAAATATTGTTTCACTACAATTGACAGTCAATTACGCTAAATGCCCGCTCGCCGGCCGCATACCACTTACTGCATACATATATGTTTCCAGTTGAATTGCATAACTTATAAACAGGTTGGCATAAATGCCACAGTCATGCGCGCAATCTACACAGCTGTTCACATATAGACATATTTGTATGTACGGGTTAATACGGCTCAGTTACGCATTTTTAACTGCACAATTTCACGTAGCTTGAATGTTTGAATAATCGACTATATTTGATATTTAATAGGGATTTCATCCTCAATCTCTATACAATTTTGTAGATTTATTGGCTGGATTATGAAGGATGAACGAAATTGATTACTAAAACAAGATGCTTGAGCCTGGTATAGCCAGACGAAACATGACATTTTCTGACTGACTTTCTGATATAGGTAAAATGGTGCATGGTGTATGAAATGTATGCTACAATAATTTTTAGCTCGTAGTAAAATCTTATCCTTTTCCTTAATGTATTTTCACCGACGACGACCAGTGAAAAGCGAATAACATTATAAGATTATACATTACGTGCGAAGAGGAAATTCGTAAATCGTGTCGATTTGAACTTTGAAGACCCCATGAAATTTCGACACACGCACATAGTTAATTAACCACTAACACACTCGCAGTATAATCTCGTACATAAAGTAGTACCATGTGTACCTACTGAAAATTAACATTATCATGTTCTATATTCAACCAGTTTTCAAGTAGATAAATTGTTTTATCAAAACAAGTATCCAATTAATGAGCTTAGTCATCGCCATAAATTCTCAAGGCTCACAAACGATAACATCAAAGTCTACCAAGAACGATCGATCGTTATTTAATGTAAAAGTATAGCAGGGTATTCCAATAACCGTTATAAAAACATGTTTCTTTATTAATCGCCATTCATTTTACTTTGTAATTACGAGTATCAGAAAATTTGCGAGAAGATAGTTTCCAAGTAGGCAACGGGAGCGGCAGAGATTATGCCCCCTTGCTCAGTACTGTAAGCATATTTTAATATGTATTATCAGCTACGAGATAGTGCCTCCTACTCCTGCCAATTTAAGTATATTTCTCTCTGCAGCTGACGATAAAGTTACGTTTACTAAGCTTCCATTGTAGGGTGAGTGACCCGCCAGCTGCACTAAGAGGCGGTCCATGCGGGCTCCTACTACTGTCCTGCAGCTGCAGCCACCTGCCCAGGCGCAGCCACATCCGCCCATTCGCTACCTGTTACTTAAACCTGTCCTCATTGATTTTGAAAAGCGTTAAAGTAAAATAATTAAACAATTTTGTCATGTCGGTCTAACGAAATCCTGTCAACCTGTGATTGCTGGTAAGATCAGTGGCATTTAAAGAGTGAAATGTTAATTTTGTTGGTAAAGAAACTAAAGAAAGTCGCGAAGCTAATGTTTCGTTCCATTATTTAACTAAAACCAGCATGCAAATAGCAACACAATTTTACCTAATGTTTTACCTTCCGAATAAATAACAATTTTAGTCATCAATCAAAATGTCGTGCAGGTGTTTACGTCCGAATATCTATCATTTATACTAGTAGTGGTTACTCGTGATCGTGGCTAAGTAACAACATAATTTTATAAATCATGTCAGCCAACTAGAGTAGAGCCTGTTTGTCTTGCACCTTTGCGTCGTCGAAACTGGTTCCACCGGTCGCAGCCTATTATTGGCAACTAAAATATTCAGTTAATTATATATAACCTTTAAATTGATGAGGCTTCCTTTTTCGACTGAGTTTCACTACGGGTTTTTCAAGTTTTATCGACGCCTGCGCTAAAAGCTTTTTATTTCTTGTTACAGGTTCCTCGCCTGAACGTGAGACCGTCGAAATTAATAAGAAAGGTATGCATTCTATATTTACATTCACCAGTTAAGAAGTTTTCAGTACAGATGGTGTTTTTTTTACGCACTAGTGCGAGAAGTGGTTCATTATATGCGAGGTCGAAACTTCGGAGGCTCATCTGTACTGAAAAACGTCGTATCCTTCAAATACAAAGTTGTAACATTACGTAAATTATATTCTTCGTCCTAAAAATTAAAGGCACTAAAGAAAAACAAACTGGATGTGCAGATGGTGTTTAATGGACATGCTGCGTTCCAACGATGATTTTAAAACCAAATAACCAGCGCAACGTCGTCGTCACTGTAATGTTTTACCTAGTGTTTTATAATGGACTCGTATAAAGCTGCTGGCAGACTTGAGGGGTGAATATTAAAGTTATCAATAATTCACAAACCTGACGGTAAAAAAGTTTTCATTTTTAAGTCGAATCTGATAACATTAATTGGGTAACATTAAACGAAAATTAATGAAAACCGTTAAAGATCTGGAATTTTAATAATGTTCGGTGTTCGATTCTACAGTTACGAACACAGAAGATCAGGAAATGTCTTGAGATAAGGTCGCTTGGGCTCATCGTAAATGTCATAACCGTTTTCCTTAACTAACTCGTTTGTGCGAGGCTTTATGGCTTAGCGTTAAAAATTGTTTGTGTTGAATGCCGAGATCGCCATCCATAATTTTACATATGAAAACACATCTTTGTTTGTTCAACCCTAATCTGCATATGCATTGACCACTTATACTTCACTCGGGCAAGTTAAAAAAATCCAGAGGTCAGAGCGAACGACAAATACATTTGTTATTATCATTCACAAATCTAAAATTCAATTCGGCATCCGAGTAACGGGGTCACGTCGATTTCGATAGATAGTTCTACATAAATCTGTATGCGTGCGTCTGTGCGAGTTATGCTAAAACATTAATGTAAACTTGGTGTGCAACGGTGCGGGTCTAATTGTTATTTATTTTATTCGTATCTGCCTGAAATTGTGTTTGTGCGCATATTGAGTTTCAACTGGATGTTTGGATTGTGGAATGGTGTTTGGGAGTACTTGGAAGGCGCTTGAAACAACACTGTTCCCCGTTGTACCTCGCCACACACGAGGTGCCTGTAGTGCCACCCTTGCCGCCCGTCTTGTTTTCTTTACCCCACGTACCCTGCCGCACCTTTTCAGGCCACATTACTCAATTAAGAAGTCAAGTAACTAGTTTATCCACAAGGTTAAATTAAACTTGGGTTTAAATGTGTTAAAAGTTAAAACTTTACTAAATCGTCCCTAAATCACTGTCACAAACAAACCTTTGGTGGAAGCCTTTCTGTTTTTCAATAGGTACTTTATTGTAATAATATTGTAATGTGTTGTTTTGAGTTGAATTTAAAAATAGAAATTCTGCATATTGTTATTCACATTTAGATACTTAGCTGCTTTATTGCTTGACAAACATCATTCGACCGTCGTTTGTATCAAGAATTCTGATCATTTAAATTTTATTGGTCAACGTTATAAATAAAACAGAAAATGAACACGTTTAGATACATAATGATTATGCTACGGTTGCTCATGTGTCATGCCCGAATCTCATATAAATGTAAGTGTAATTAAATGCATATTCATGAGACGGAACGCCCCGGAGGAGCCATTAGAAGGCGACCGAGAAGAAACCGGTCTCGCGTTTTTTTGTCGGTGTGTTTAACTCGATCGTGCCTTGAACCGATTACTGACGGTTAGACGCCATGTTCGAAACTCCTACACACATAAACAAGCCTTTGTACTCACGTGTGAGTGTATTCAAGTATAACCTGTAAAGCATAGCCTAGTCGATGTTCTGCGTGCGATAGATATGGTTACCTGATAATCATAATTATAGTCTTGCAAACTAGACCACGCAAATTGTAGTAATTAGATGTTATTGAGATTGTTAATGACTCTGTATAAGCAGAATAGTCCGTTGCTTCTGGAAAGTTATGTATGAAAATGTTGGCATAATTAATGGAAGATTTTTTTTGATTGGGATATGTACATTACAGGCCGAAGTTATTTTTCATCAACCCTCCCCATCCCTCCCCCCTCTGCGTCACCCCTCTCCCCCCCCTTAAATAGCCGAAAATGCGGTTTTTCGCGATTTCTGACAAAACCGTTGTAGATACAGAAAAAGCGTGTAGGAAAAAAGTAATCCTTGATAAATTTACTACAAATCGTTCATTGACACTTTGGTTCTAGCACTTATAGGTTTCGCGTGATCCATCACGAAAGTTGGTCCTTTACTGCAATTTTCTTTAGTGAATGTTAAGTTTTCTCCCAAATTGCTTACGAAATCTGTTTGATATTACTAAAATATTATAAACTGAAAATGAATTTCAGGGGGAAAAATCACTACCATGGGTGGGACTTGAACTCACGGCTACTGGTTTGATACTCCAGGGCTCTACCAACAGCTACCAAAAGCTCATCCCCAGTCATAGATACACTATATAGATCAATGGTACTCCTAGCGACTACTACCGTGAAAATATTACGTCTTAAATAGTTACTGGAATTCCAAGACATATTGGAAATTCCACCCATGGTAGTGATTTTTCCCCCTTAATTTTATTTTAGTCATGAGTTACAATATTTTAGTTATATCAAACAAATTTCGACGATTTCGTATGCATTTTGGGCGAAAACTTAACATTCACTAAAGAAGATTGCAGCAAAGGACCAACTTTCGTGACGGATCACGCGTAAACTATAAGTGCTAGAACCAAAGTGTTAATGAATGATTTGTAGTAAATTTATTAAGGATTACTTCGTTCCTACGCGCTTTTTCTGTATCTTCAACAGTTTTGTCAGAAATCGAGAAAAACCACATTTTCGGCACTTTAAGGGAGGGTAGAGGGGTGACGCAGATGAGGGAGGAGTGGGGAGGGTTGATGAAAAATAACTTCGGTCTATAACGTACATATTTCAATTTAAAAAAACCTTCCATTAATTATGCCGTAATTTTAGCTAATTTCCCCCTGCTAGAAGGCAATGAACGAGAGTTAAATGGGGTTATTACAGATTTCCTTTCCGCGCAGTTACAAAGAATCACTTTTGTACATACTGTCAATAGTTACAAAAGAAAATATCCCAACGTCGTTAGAAGTATATCGACCTTTTTTTCTAAGTGCATTGGCATTAACAGTGCCAGTGAGCTCAGAACAGCGTAAACAGATTGACAGGTAACACAAAAGCGTTCGTGAACAATACCATCTCGTCACGACGAGAGGTCAAAAGAACAAGTCGGACCAGTATTTCGTGTCTCGACTCATGTGCGAGCAAGAAAGTCGCCGGTGAAAGTACCGTGTCTAACTCTCCGATAAATTTTGGATCAGTTTCATAACATAACATGTTAACATGTAACGAAACCAGTTTGCTGCTGATTTAAAAAATAATTTGAATGTTCATATTTTATGATAAACTGGTTTTATGTCAAAGCTTTGATCTAATGTATGTGAGATTGTATTGTATAGCGTCAACGGCTCTGGGTCCGGAGCTCCAGAGACGTGTATTGTTGTGCAAAATAATTGCTTCATCTGAATATTTTCTCATTGCTACCTGCTATGCCGGCTCTGCTACTGGCTAATGAGATACGGGTTTAATAAAATGTTTTTCATGTAAATTGATATGTGGCGTGAGTCATATGTGGAGAAGTTCTACTAAGCGACCATTTTGTAACTAACTCGTTTTATCTGCAAACTATTGTTCTGTCTTTGCATCTGTGATTTCGCCACTTTTCATAATGTAGCAAGATTATCAGAACTGCACGAATTCTCATTATAAAAATCCGATCCTGGCGCACGTAATATAGTGTAGATGTCGACCGTTATAATTGGCCTGCCCCCGCACAGCCGCTGGCTGCACTGGGCACTGCAGCGGGTGCATTAATGAGCCCGCATGTCGAGGTTCATCGCCCTGCTGCCGGATCTAATGGCCATTTGCCAGTACTGGCATGCTAGTCAACTAGACTGCTAGTTCGCTTGCAAAGGGCATTCGAAGAAGGATATGGTATGTATGTATGTATGTATAAACTCTTTATTGTACAAAACATGTTGTATGGTTGTTGTTTAATCAACATGGTTTGGTTACTACTCTTAAAGTCTTTGACGATACAATTTCATTAAAAAATTTGGACGAATAGTGTTGATATTTGACACTTCAATAACACATCACAATGATAACATTGATAACATATGTTGAGTTTTCTAAGACAGGAATTAGGCCTACTGGAGACACATACATTATTGTGTTAACCAAGATGGATGTGACTAATATGGAGTATCTAGAAAAGAAAAATTTAAACAAGTTAACTCTAGTACATAATTGCAGAAATGATCAACGAAACACCACTGTTGTTCTCGTCTCGTTTTCAGGCTAATTTTAGAGCATTAGGTATAACATCCTGTTCATTGGGTGTCCTGCCGTTTCGCCAAAAAACGTTTCGTCAAATTTCATTTCCCAATAATCATATCGCAATAGTTTCATTTCCCAAAGTATTGTTTGGTAAAGGTATGTTTCGCAATGAATTTGTTTGGTCAAATTATCATTTGGCACAATTTTACTTAGTCAAATTTTATTTAGACAAAACTTTATTTCGCAAACGTTTTTAATGGCAAAACTATCCCAAAAACATGTTTGGTCAAAATTTCACATCGCAAATTTCGAAAATATTTAGGCATTTGCATTTTCATTTCTACGGGATTAATTTAATTTACCGAAGATTTTTTTGCCAAATTTAACTTAAAATTCTCAAATGATAATTTCAGTTTTATTCCCAAGGCTTCAGTTGGACAAGAAAAGTTTACTCAGCTTTATTTTTGTCAAATTAATCACTGGACAAAACTATTTTGTCAACTACTTTTTTTTGTCAAAAAATGTTTCTACAAATTACACCATGCAAAACCACGTTTGTCAATAAATATTACAAGGCATGTGCACGCAATGTAATAATTGTATTAGTATTGTAACAGAAAACTCGTGTGTGATAGGGTCAGTTTAGGTGCGACGACGAGCGAAGCGAGGAGGAGCGTGTTAGGTTGACAGTGAGCAAACCGAAAATGGCTTTTTAAAGTAATTAAAAATTAATAGAACATAATGGTCTTGAAAACATAAGGTTTCTTTTTAATAAAATGTATCCGGAATTCCGGACATGTAAGTGAAAATGTCATCCTTGACATTTGCAGCAGGAGGAAAAAAAGTACGACATACACATTATTTCACACAAATCTTGGATACAAAGTATAAAATCAACAAACAAATTTCTAGTGCGCCATTTAATTACAATATATTGGGAAATGGAAATTTTGCCTAACAATACCTTTGACTAAATAATATTTGGTAAAATGAAATTTGACCAAGTAAATGTTTTGGGAAACAAATACTTGCCAAAAAAAGTTTTGCTAAATGTCAATTTGCGATAAGTTGTTTTGCCAAACGTTTATTTGGGAAATGATAATTTGGGAATAATACTTTGGGATGTGAAACTTTGGGAAACGTTTTTTGGCGAATCGTCAGTAAACCTGTTCATTGACATATTGTGAAAGTTCTTAATTAAAAGAATAAATGATCGCGTATTGTTGCACATGTTGCACATATCGAAGCCGGTGTTTACAGCGGCTAATGCCCAGGTTTCGCGACCGGTTCCGTCCGCACCGTGTAATCTTGCACGACTTTCTATCAGACCATGTGCTCCTGCTGCTTGAACAAGTTCTCAAGAAGATCAGATTAACATGACCTCCAGATCCGTAACAACTATGTACTATCAGGAAATGTACTTATACTGGTTCGCGAAAGACAATCCCATGCTTGGTAAGCAAGTAGAAAGACACTCCAGAAGCTTAATATGCTCGACCACCTCCGCATTCGATAATTATACACGCGGGTTTTTGTATGGAATTGCACTGCCTTATGGTTCCAATGCACCTTGAAATTTCAACGTAATTAATGTTTATAAAATGCGGTTGAGCGTGGTGGTTTAATTGTTTAGTAAAGTTCATACTCTGGTTTTATCAGTGTCTGCAAAGAGTCTTAATGGCTATCAGCTGTTTCGTCTCCTTCTTATTTTGAGTTTTAATGTAGTTAAACGTTACAAAGATGGCCATACAATACAGTATTGAGGATTAATGTATATTTTGTATAACTTACCCATCTACACTTTCTTACTTTGTGTAGCTAATTAATACATATAGGCGTTTTGCACTTCTCACCCCTATTGCCTGCAATTAATATCAGAACCACGGATCAACCACTGACCAAACGGTCTTCTGTGGTCAGAACAAACATCCAATAATTTCGGAACAAATTGTATGTAGTACGATCGCTCACGCTCACCTGTTCATCAATCATTCCATATTTTCTAGGTTATCAGACGAAATCGGCTAACAAGCGCTTCACACGAAGTGCATTCAGGGTCGCATGCAGCACCTGCCGCGACCGGTTGGGCAAGTCGGCAACTGCCTAGTGGCCTGTGGAGTTATGAAACGGCAATTATCGCCATGAATTTATTTACCACTTCCGCAGTCATTGCCGAGATGGTCGCTTACTCGCTTTGACAGGGTTCCACCTATTTTAATAAGACATTTAATGCATTATAAATTCCAATGTAGATTTATAAAACATTATACGGGTAATTACTTTGGATTGATACACAGCAACAATTTTCATAGAATATGACTCCCCTATGACAAGATACAGAGTACAGGCACAGAAAATTACAAATAAATACATATTTTACACTTGCAACTTATTCACAAAATTTTTGTGCTCGTGAAGTAAAAGTCTATAACGTATTACCAACGGTTTTTATTCCCATTTTAGTTACATAACCTAGATTTTAGTAGTGCCCAACGGTCAGTATGATTGATTGATTTCTTATGCTGCATGTTTTTGCAAAGTCACGACTGAGTGATTTTTCAAGATTTAGCAAAATTCCTTTCTGCAAAAAAGAGAGAGTTGTACGCTTCTAGCGAACCGAAATCGCGTTGTCATTGGATCGTTTTTGTGACTCACAAAACAATGTCACGTCCCGCCCTGTTGCGCACTGACAGATTGCATCGGCAAAAAGTTATTGAACTTGAAAGTTTGGTCGTGCGTGATGCAAAACCGAGGCATCTGATTATCGTGTCAGTTATAAAGTGGCCATATTAGGCGTCGATAAAATCGAGTAGTGCCAGGGGCGGCTCACTCCGCGATTCTATCGCCGCGCTACAAGTACATCCTGGCGGCCGCGAGTTCGCGGCCTACTCAGGGGTGGCGCGCGTTCTCACTGAATGCACGTTCGCACTTTCTATTGTTACTTTACGTCGCGAAGATTTTTTAAGCGATGGCCGCGTGTGGAATGGATAATAATACTTAGTTAAATGGACATATTGAATAAAATAAATACCATACGACATTCTTACACAGATCTACTATCGATTAAGCCCCACGGAAAAGTTTAATAAGGCTTTTCTGTGGTAGTGCTTCCAAGTTGGCCGTGATCAGCGCAGCGCTCGCGCCGTCACGATCCTTTGGCCCGGAGTGTAGGCGGCTACTTTCTCCTAACGGGACTTTCCGCGCCGCCCGCGCCGCTCACCATTCGTCTCGTCTGCACTCGTCTATTACGACATCTATTTTGTATTTAACTATCTGCGAGATCACGATGATGGTAATAAGATTATAACACGTTTCGAAATAGTTTCTAGGTTGATTGGTACTTCGCTTTGTATGTTTATTTTTTGTTGCCCGTCATTATTTTGATGTTGAGGCGTACCGAATTTGAGCGTTGTTTTTATCGTCGTTTTGAACTTATTAAGCCAACCAGTTCGAAGCAGTCAGGTATTGTAGACACTTAGACATAATAATAAAGTCTTCTCGCAAAATTCTCACACGAAGCAAAAAAGCGTGAGAGAACGCATTGTCCGTAAGTGCTATCCCGTATTATGCTAACATTACTGACAACATTGAACGTATGGGAATGCAAAAGCAAAGTCATGCCTCGTAACATTCGGAACGAGCTCGTCTCGCCCCAGGGGACTCACGAGTTAAAGGCCACGACTCACGATCTCTGCTCGGCTCTACCGGCATCTATTTACTGCACCTTTATCTCGATTACTTTGATGATATGATATTGCTTGAGGACTCGCCTAATCTTACTTATGCTATTCATTTAAAGTCACTTTACTCTCATGTGACAGTAAATTTACTTGTAATCTATTTATTTTGCCATCCGTAAAGTATAACCTACTTGTAAACTAATCTATATTCGTACACGGCGTTTCGCTTGGATATCAAATACTGGATTAAAGCGGGCACACTTGTTAATGTAATATTAACACCTCAGGTGTTTGAAACCTTAATAATGTCTTTTAAAATTATTTTTCTATTCGCAACGTTACTAAGTGGTTAGCATAAATTAAGCGTTTTCTAACTCGTAGCAGAGCCTATAACCTGTAATGTAAGTGCCATTTTTCACTGTTCCGGCGACACTCGAGCCAACGAAAGTGTCTGGCAAGCGTCCAAGCCGCGGTGATCTTCCGCGGACTGCATCGATTTGCAATCCTCTTCCAACTCTCCGAGCCAACTTCTTAATTACAAGTCTAGTCAGCCATACTTTTTGTCCGTTTGACGTCCGTGGCCGTGAATGATGGTTGCTATTTCTCTCATCGACTGTATAACTGCATGTCGACTCTGCTGTAACTAATCCGATTTATATTGAAGAAGCAGGTCCATTAAGCCACGATCATAAATCAGTCTCTGTTCCCGTACGCTTAAATTGTTCTCTGCGAACGTCACAACTGTATTGATTTCCTTTCTAATAAAGAGGCATTGTCCGTTTGAAAGCTCGCTCACAAAGCGTGAAGACAACAAAAAACTACTGCACAAAAAGCTCAGCCGTATCGGTGCGGTTGCGCGGCCGACTTGCATTATTCCAGTGCGGGGTACGCACATCACATGTGCGGCAGATGTTTGGAGCGGTTTTTCAAATGTATTATTATACACCCTCCGCCCTCGCCAGCCACCCTTTCACCCCGCTCCAGTCACTGACCTCTTTTCGACGATTCACAGCGCAACTTGTTTGTTACCTGTTACGTTACGTTAGCCTTTTCTGCTGCCATTTTAATAAGCTGTTGTAGGAGTTTTAGGTCAGTCAGCAATGGCCAAAATAAATGAAATGAGTCATCTCATTGAGAGTTGACAACATTTAAATTAAAATTATTACTGTATGTCGGTGCAATCTATCGTATTACTAATCCTAAGTAGGTTTCTAAGTCTTTTTATAGTCTAGGTACATAAAGTTTCTTCATAATTTGGTTTTGAACATTAGAGAATTTGATACGGGTTTATTAGCTGTGATTTATTGTGTAATCAAATACCGAAGCTATAAATATGGCTCTGTGGGAGCGAACACGTGTTCCGTTCTGTGGATCTTAGGGGAGGTAGGGTGCGACCGGGCCTCAAGACAGGTTCCAAGGTTAAATATATGAAACAGCTGTTCATTATTATTTTTACGCGTCACTTCTCGTCTGCGGTTCACAATATTTATTATAATTGGATTAGGCTATCAAATGCGGACGCACTTACATAAACGTATAATAATAGCTTGCTACTAAAATTGCCAAGTTCAATGCTCTAAAGCCGTCGAGAAGAACAATCAAGAGCCGACTCAATAAACGCAAAATAACAACTCGCTCGCGGCAAAAATGTCGAAATATTTACGAGATCCGAGACTTTTTGTTTCTTGACTATATTTAGCTGAGCAATGTGCAAAGTTTTGCAAACCAATTGGAACTTTATGAGCCGTTTTTAGACTCCATTCTAAGTTGGTATTGGGGGTGGTTGTTCTCTTGCTCCTTTTGGCCGCGACGTGCCTACATCGTGGAACGTGTTTGCCGAAGCCACGCAGCCACTAGTAAAACTTGTATTATTATGGTGTCGGTTTCCTTTACTTTTTTTGCTAGTTTAACATTTACAGTACCTACCTCATCTTCTATACTTTCTTTAGTTATACAATGTACATTTGTATCAGCGATATACATGTATATGTACCTATCATGATTTTTTTTTTGTCTTTCCCATCACGGAACAATGGTATTCCGGACCTTTGGGAGGCGTGCGCGGGGCCGAAGCCAACGCGTAGAGGCCCTTTCGAGATTTTAATGAAATGTAAGGGGTACACCGAGCGAATGTTGCCCTTGCCCGTATCATGGGACACACGCAGAGGCAACACCCGCCAGGGTGTAAGGACTATTTGAGAGTTAATGGAATCTAAAATGAACTGGTCTATTTTGATGAAAGTGATGGACTAAATACTGGGCTATGGATAAAAAACCGGACGCCTGCCTAATAAAACGGTATCCAATTTTATTTCCGGCAGACGGTGACTCGTCCCCACAAGATGGGCCCCCACAAAAAGCGACATCCAAGATGGCTCAAGGGCAACACCGGTGTGAGAACTCAAGGGTGTCGAGAGGTGTACACCGCTTTCTGCCCAGTGGCTGTTAAGCCACTGTACCAACTCGCGTCTTATGCAAATTTTCACTTCCACCCCTGGGGCATGTATAGCCCTAACGACTCCACTCTGGACGGCCAGCCAAGGCAAGCCAGAGGTAGAGAGTACTGTCCCACCCACCGCCTTACGGGTAACAGAACTCCCCAGGAGCACTCGGGTACGTGGGGTCGCTGTTCCCCAACAGCTCGCCACAAGCTGCCCTGCGTTGACTGATTGCACTGGTAAAACCAATGGGCGATGGGGTCGTCACATCCCTATCCCTATCATGATTATTATTAATTAAATATTATACGATCATGATCTTTTCACTATTCTGTCTGGAATAAGAGTTCCTATCAAAATACCTATGAGATTCGGTTTTAATTGGCAATTTTGCTGGAATCAATATCATCAAAGAAATCTTTATTACACTTATTAGCTAAATCCCAAGAAGTCGTTCGCCGGATTCCTCTGCGAGGCATTTTTATTAACAATCTGAAGGACATTCCAGGAACCTGCTCGAACGAGCGCCTCGTCCGACTCAAAGGGCCGGCGCAGGTAGATGGTAGATCATGTTTTTGCCCTTTCATCCCATTCGATACTGTATAATGTATTCCTTTCTTCATTCCACGTAAATGCCTCTCAGTTATCTGGCGAGCGTTTTATTTGGTCCTCGCTCCCACGAGTATAGCGATGGACCTAAACCAGTCGGCGCACAGATCCCGGCTGCCGTCTCGGTCGGTTTCTTCTTCCGCGCCGTCCATCCGGCCGCTCAGATTCATCAATTATTTATACTAGCTTGACTTTTAGAACATATCCTCGTTTACTGCCAACTGCGGCGTTACATCACAACTTACATTTTAAACAAGGAGCTGGACTCTGTCCAGACTTACCTTCGCATTTGGAAAAAAATCATTACAATATTTTATCAGTCTGCTCAATGTTTTATTCAGATATTGAAATGTAATTTATTGATATTTAACCATCATCGTTTATACCACAAACCAGCGAAATAGGTACCTACAGATATTTGGTTTAAGATAGTTTTGTTTTATATTATATATATTTTACCTAGAACTTCTAGAAGGCAGCCAAAATACCTGTTCGAGTTGTGTGTTATTACTACCGTCGCTGTTTCTGTAGATATAGCATTTAGTAAATAGAAACAGTCTTAAAATTTCATTAACAGTTGTGTAAACCGAAGCAAAATCAATTTATTGAGCGGATTAGCGGGTAGCAACGGCGCAGGGAAAAATAAAGCCGATGTTATTCTATATACAATGCCAATCGGCAGGCGAAACTCTTTTGGCACTGTGTTTATAAAATGTGGAATTGAATCGAGTGCTAGTATTTAGTAAACATGGCAGCTCCGCGGGAGCGTGCGTGGCTCCGAAAATACTTCAAACAGGAATTGAACATACGCCAACTGTGTGCGTAGACTGCGGCTCGCGGGCCCTCGTAAACTTTTCACTATACGACATCTCATTTTATCCTCGCTCATCCGTCTTTTATGTCCGTTTAATTTATAACGCGCCGCCGCACGGGAATTGTGCCACTAACAAATTCACCCGTTTATGTTGTCCATTTGCTTATGGTGTTTTATTTTAAAATCTAATGAACAGTTGAACACGTATTAAGGAAATGTTATAACTCACGTATACCGTTATGCATACAAAATTACACAAGAATCGAGGCAGATCTAATACAAACATATTTAATTTATAAGCGGCCGTTAAAGGAACATTTAATCAATTAAATTATGTGCATACTGATCGTATGTGTGTCTTAACGACCTACTATCGAGCAAGCAAATCGAGGGCCGGGCATATTTTACCTTACGGGCATAGGTAATAATAAACGGCAAACCAGTTCTCAAGGTGCACACCGCACAGACCAGCGTCCCACTCGCTATTTACGAACAACACGCAGTTTTTATCGGCATAGCATTGTGCGAGTAATGTACATTAACTACATTAATGCATTGTCAGTATATAACCTTGTTGATACGACCTGCTGGTAATTGTCGGCAATTAAAAACGACGATTTATTGCATAACGTTCAAGTCTGCTCGCACGCCGTGCGTCGCATGTTCGTCATCGTCAACAAAATTTGATCGTTTAACATTGTTCAGTTGGCAAATACATATTTAAATAGCTTTGTTTTTCTTCTTCGCCAACACGTATCCAGCTTATGGGAATGTATGTACACTATGTGCTCAGTGTAATCCAGTAACACTTGCGTAAACGACTCATACATACTTAGTTTTCTTGATATAGGTATTTTATATTATAACTTACGTATAAATGCTTTGATTATCGGAGAAACGTGTTTGTAGTTATATTACCACATTTTTCTTGTACGTACGTACCTACTCACAGTAAATGACGCTGTTACCATGCGGTTTATGTGTTATATGATTAATGCGGCAAGAATAAAGTTATTACATTGTAATTGTATTGATAATAAAAATGGAAATAAAATGTGTCACCAATGTTTTACCTTTTAGCTTAGCTCGTTCACCTTCAAATGCCCTTCAAGTTTAATTACTGAAATATCAAGTTATTGTCTTGTATGTGTAGGTATATATATAATGTGATTATTTCGTAAGTATTTGTGGTATTTAATACGTACACGCAGTAATATAAAACTAAGATTATTCATTATGTCGCTATCGCTACGCTACCTTTGAAATGTTATCGTTGTTCCAGCTAAACGTTTGTTTACTTTTGTCTTTGTACGATTACATTATCATTACATTATTAAATTTATTAATGTACAAAAAAACAAGTTTGCTATGTTTGCTCATAACTCATAACAGATACCTATTAGCAAAGATACACATGGGTAGATATTTGCCTTACTAAGTATTTACCTACCGAAACATGACTTATTTAGTTAATTTAATGAAAGCTTTTTGTTTTAATAACTATAATAAAACACTCTTACATTCTTGATTAGTACCATTATCATTTATCATAAACTTTACTTCTGTGAATTTTACCACGCATGACTCGCATGAGCCAGCTAGATTAATGTATGTATTTCTGTTATTGAAATCCGTATTGTACTCGTACACCAATAACATTTGTGTAAACACATCGGCTTTGTTTGTCTTCGTTCAGCATACCGGCGCGGTTCTTAGACTTGCAAGGTTTTATAAACATAAATACGTTTAAAATTAACGAAAGGCAAAATGCATTGTTTCTGCTCGGTGTCGTGTAACCGGTTCTCGTCACGCTCCGGGTTCGAGGAAACCAACAGTTGTTTCCATCGGCATTCTTCGCCGGGTGCGCGAGTGACGCCGCTCGCCACACTAACGATTCATCTCTACCATTTTCTACGATTAGCGCTCGACGACAGACTCGAGTGAGAACGCCCGCTAATTGGCACCTAGGTACTGCCTATCATTACCGACAACCTCGACCATCACTTTCCTTTATTGCTCAACCATCAAAACATGCCCAGCTAAAAGCTGGCCGGATACCACATCCAAGGTGCGTAACGGCGCATCTGTGCCGTATCACGCCGTTAATTTATTTATTTTAACCCGAAGACGAAAGAAGGTTACTCGCGTTTACGTAATCGAGAACCATATATACAAATAAAGAGTAAATGGAATGCTGGCGACGTTAATCAACGTTGTCGGTAACCGTAACCGTCTCCGGAGGATTAGCCGGCGAGATATTCTATTCTCCGGCCGTAATTAATAGCTTTTGGCAAGTGAGCGATAGCGGGCGGATACAAATGGCTTTCATGACGTGACGCAGCGCTTGCGTAATTGGATAATTAATATACTCAAAACAATGTCGGAAACGATGTACCTATACGTAACCGTATGGGCAATATGCAAGCGCATAGACGACCCACGCTCGAGAAGCAGGCCAACGGCCTTTAGACGCGTCTGGCCGTGCATTCGGTGATCCGAGATACGATCCGGTACGTTGCCGCTAGAGATGGGCGGCGGGAAAATACCCGGGGTAGATATCGGGTATTTACCGGGTATTTACCCAATCTACCCGATATTTACCTTTTCTACCCTAATGGGTGGGTATAAATAAATATTGTAATAAAATGGGTCATAAATTGAATTTAATCGTGAAAAAATGTTTTCTTGGTATTGTATAATATATTTATATTTTATTAATATAGTTCTATAAACATATATCGAAGTATTTGTATTGAATAAGGAATTTGTTAAATATCATTGACATGCTTGTGTGTTTGTTACCTCCTCCTCCTAAACGGCTGAACCGATGGGGATGAAATTTTGTGTGCTTATTATAGTTCCTCTCAAGTAACAATTTCTGGTCCTATAGTGGTCGAGGACACCAAATTAAATCACACTAAATGGTCCTATAAATAGTCTATATTGGTACTGTAGAGCCGATTTGGCGCAATTATGCAGCCATTTAGTGATATAATAGGCCTATAGCAGTATCATCCGTGACGTTTAAGGTCTATAATGGTGATGTAATGATGACTATTGTGCTAATTTGTTGACATAGAGGACACAGTAACGCTATTATAGTATCAATGTATGCTATAGTAGCATTTGAGATTCCGTTATACAGGTTATTTTGTTCTATAATAGCAGTTGCCGTCCCTTTTAATGCGAAATTTCTAAAATAATTTAATGTGTGTAATATTTAACAAAAACTGTTCTAAACGAGGAACTTAACGAAAAGTGGCGTGTGAACTTGTGAAGTTTAGTGTCAATTAACATAATTTGGATTTCATATACTTCCATCATTACTGCAAAAAGGTATGCGATGGAAATTTTACCGTTAAAAGAATATTAGTTTAATGGAGTATTTTAAATGCGCCCTCGATTTATACATGTTTTGAATAAAATAAATAAATATAATTTAATACAATAAAATTATTGGCACCATAGTTTCTACTATGGATCCAAGAAGTAAAACATACGCTTTTATAGTTCGACTATATCACTTATCATACGCATTCACTGCCATAAGCCTGCCATTGTGGATTCAATTAGGGTTGCATGAGAATTTAACTATGATCCAGTTTAACTTATAAGTTCTTTATATAGAAAACAATACTTGTTTTCAATGTTTTACTATAGAAAGATCTTTTAAACAGTATTAATAAATGTTGTTTTCTTTTTAGTATGACAAATCTAAACTACAATTGGTCGCTATGTGTACCTATTTTTAAAGTTAATTTCTAGAAAAACACTGTACGGAACCAGATACCGCATCTTTGGCCTGATTTCATAATTACGATGTATAAACACCATAAAGCAGCCTTTTAAGGTCAAAATTGTCATTTAAAAGTAATCGTTTTCTACTCTTATATATCTGATTTGGTTTATAAAACATATAGTAAACTCAGCTATAACGCTATTGTGTTTTAAAAGAGATACCGAAATCATTATTCAACAGGTCTGTGATATTTAAAGAGTCATTGTGGCGTATACGGCGATGAGATATAAAAGGCATTAGAAAACGACTATAACCTTTTCAAAGCTATATAAACGTATCCTGAAAACTTCATTATAAAAATGGTATTCATATACTCTATAATGGTATTCATATCACTACTATACAGTGTTAAATACTATAGCAGTGTTTTCCAAAGCCACTATATCCCAAAATAGTGGTATAGTTAGGTTTTAAATCTGTTAAAACACAACTACTAAAAATACTATAAGCGGCTTGTTGGTAACCTTAATAGCGCAAATTGATTGCATAACAGTGATTTCTAACACCATTATACAGTAATATTGTTCTATAATAGTCATATTTGATCCTGTTATAGACCAGGCCTATAGCGGCTCTATAAAATGGTGATATAAACGTTTACATCACTTCCTAATAACACCTTTTAGCTGTATAACGCAACAACTATAGCGGCTTGTCGGGAACCTTAGTAGCGCAAATTGATTGCATAGCAGTGATTCCTAACACTATTATACAATAATATAGACCTATAGTAGTCATATTTGATCCTGTTATAGACCAGGCCTATAGCGGCTCTATAAAATGGTGATATAAACGTTTACATCACTTCCTAATAACACCTTTTAGCGGTACAAGCTTATATAGCTAAAAGGTGTTACTGGAGGCTTTTATACGACAGGCGGTCACGCGAAAATCTTTATACGACATCTATAGTAGCTTTTAGCGTCGAAAACCAGAATTATAGCACTAAAATGTTACTTGCTGTTTGTTTGGTAAAGCCTACTATCTAGCCGAAGTCACATAGAAGGCATTATTACAGTCCGAATTCAAAGCAAGTGTTAATTAAAATCACACATGGACGTGGCGCTTGTTTAACTAAGTACAAACTAAAGTATAAGTATCCCATAAATAAAAATAAAAAAAGTAACTGACCGGTCAAGTGACTTATTGCACCCTTTAAATACGGATGCAACTACCTGGCGTTTTGCAAAGCTGTGACCTCATTGGCTAATGAATTTGAATTTGTCTGTCCACCGTGTTTAAGTTAAGTAAGTTATTTGAATACTTAGTGGGCCTAAAACATCTGGGGAATACAACTTTTTAATTGAATGTGGTAAATAACACATGATATATGGAATATTTGGAATCTCTGTTAACATTTTAATATTAGTTAGTCAAATATATATATTTATTTTAGTAGAAAAATATATTTCAGTCATGTAAATTAAGAATAATCTTTAATTTCATAGATTATTTTTTATACCCGCTCATTTGGGTAGATACGGGTAAATACCGGGTAGATTGGGTAGATATGGGTATTTTCCCGGTATTTACCCGTCAGCGCCCATCTCTAGTTGCCGCACAACAATAGTTACGTATAATAGGCGCTTGGGCTGCGGGCGTGGGCTTGTCGACGTGATTTCAAAGCCATAGCAGAACATCGATACCATTACAAATAGCATTTTGTATTCGACTCCATAGGTACATAATAACGAGTCAGTATGCCTATTGGATGTAGCTAAAGGCAGTCATGACTCATGAAACTCGCCGTTTAAATTACACATAAGTTATGAACGCCTATATACAGATACCGAGGCAATGACTTCTGGCTTTTGATTCATTAGCATTTACCTACTCATACATTCGAGATGTTTTGTTCTTCGTAATGGAACTTGGACGCTGTGAACCGTCGACATGTTATTAATGTCAGGTACACCATTGAATGAATAAAATTAATGATCTCGGCGTCGTTACAATTAGGGGAAAATCCAGACGTGCATACCTGGCTTGTTAACTATAAACACGCTAAACGTTTTCCAGAACCTTGTCTATCGTAAACAACGATTGGTATTTATTATGACGTTAATAGAATGAACAAAAATAAACAAAATACCAAATATCTATAACTGAACCGTATAATAAGCAGTTGAATCGGGGGCGACTCGTTCCAAATTACGATTAATCGAAGCAATACCGGTTAGACGAGTAACTTTTATCATAAATTAAACTATAGTCGTAGTAATCGAATCGGACATCGGATCCCGAATGGTTTGACCGTCAGTAAGCACGCACATTTTCTCACGCTACCAAAATAGGCAAGCAGCTTGCTCTGACTCGATTTGATTTGTCTCTCGTACTTATTACATTCGTTTAACTACTATACGGTATTCATATTTATCGTGCCATTGTTAACAAACTTCCGTAATAATTCATTTTCCTCGTGTTTACAAGAAGAAGTTAAATATGTAAAGCACGTTCGTAATCACCTAGTGAACTTATAATTTATTACTTTGTTGCTCGCTGCGGTTTTGCTCGAGCATTGACGTCAACAAGGCGCAAATTTCATCGATTCTGAGTAATTTGTATGATTACATGCTTGAGCAACGTTTTCAATACTGAATGATGTTACTTATTCAACGAGTGAAATATATTGTTAAATTAATGTACATACCTACCTATTAATTATGCACACAAAATAATATTATTAAGTATGATCAAATATATTTAAACAAATAGGTACGATTAACTAGCGTTATGATCGTTTTGGATATGCGTCATTAAATATTATCAATTTGGCAAGCATGGAATGTTCTATCATTAAATATGCAAAATAATTATGACACTGATGTTTCCTTTATCATTTCAAATCATATTACAATGACGCCATTGATCCCAAAATAGATAATTAGGTGATTTATACTACATATAACCAGACTTGTTATTGATATACAGTGAAGCATCAATGGTTCTAAATTGTATAATATCTAACACGCTAATGGCAATAATGTTTCTCTTGATTCTTCGGAAAAAAAAACAATGATTTAGTAGCTACATAAGATATTTAATTATAAAGCGTCCCACGAACAATGCTCGGAGCTGACTAACGGTATTGCTATCAGTGCGTTGTAAGCTGTCAGCTCGGGAAAGTGATCACATATCTGCACAATGGTCCTGTTGTTAGCTGTTTTTTTTTTCACTGTCAGCATTCATTTTTAATGTTACACGTTGTCTACATTACAATTATACCTACATATCTTAGGGATGACAGAGCAGTTCAGCACAGGATTAACGCAGGATGGATGAAATGGCGACAGGTTACAGGCACAACGTGCGATCCCCGAATGCCTCTCAGGCTGAAGGGGAATATTTATAAATCAGTTATCCGACCTGTCGTCCTGTAAGTGAGTGCTGGGCCACCAAGACGAATGATGAGAGAAGACTGCATGTTTTTTTTTATTTTTATAAATGGGCTTACTCTTGACCACAGACTAGCCAAAGGCAAAGACGTGGCCTACGATGGAGTGAGCTCGCCCAGAAGATGCCTGTTCACCCTTGATTTGAAAAGGTGAATGAAGGTGAATGGTTGATGTGAATGAAATGAGAATGTTGCGATGGATGTGTGGTGTGACAAGACTGGATAGGATTCGGAATGAGTATATAAGAGGAAACCTGAGAGTAGCGCCACCCAACTAACAAAAATTAGTCTTATAGTGGCTTATAATGCCAAAAATAGTACTCTTATAATAACCTTGTAAACCCTTTACAAGAGGGCATTTGGGCACACCTTATAAGGCCAAAAACCTTATATCCCCCTTGTAGTTGCTATATTATTAGCTTTCTTATCTTGTACGTGCTTTATTATGGCATGCAATAAGAAAGTTAACCTTATAATGGCAATAAAAGTGCTTTTAAAAGGCTAATGTACTAATAAGAATCATATTTAAAGCTTTAATAAAGGCAATTATACTTGTAAGAATCATATTCAAAGCTTTAATAAGGGCAATAGCTCTTGTACACGTTTTGTGATCATCAGATATAAGGGAGTAAAACTCATAACGGCGAAACAGGATGCTGTTTTAAAAGTTTATTGTGCTTTTCGTAGTGATTTATGTGTACATCATCATCAAGTCATCCATTTTGCAAGTTAGTAAACGGTAAGTTAACTTTTACACATTACAATTATTTGCTTATTTATTATGAAAACTGTGTGGGAATCCAATTTCATGGTGAAATGTGATATAAAATGTGTTGTATTATTAATGCGCCCTTGTATTTCAACGGTTTTGTACTAAAAATGCGGTTAATTAATTTTGACATGTCTTGAGCAAGGCTGTTATAAGAGTAAAAGCAGTAAGCACATCATTTACAAATACTCTATAAGAGTAAAAACTTTATAATAGCCACCGGTGTTACTTAAGATTCGCCATTTTATATATCTTTAGGGTTCCTTCTCACAATTAGTGAAATCCCGAACCTTACCATCTAGTTAAATATTTGTAACGGATACCAGTTAAAAATTCATAACGTTATCGTTAGAGAGCAGATTTCAGGTAGCGATTTAAATATTAATATGAATATGACTGGCATACAATATTTATTATTTTTTCTACACACGAAAAAATGTATGGGAACATAAAAGTAAAACCCTTTTTGGATGCTTTTGTGAATATTGGGCAAAAATTATAATGATAATAAATAAAAATAAAAAAAATATTTATTTATACTTATGTCTTTAATATTTATTCTGCGCATTGCACAGTAAAAACTTCTATTATGGCTCAAAGAATATAAAAATGAAAATAATTCGCTTAAAAATAAGTCCATTATTTAGAATAAAATACTTTTTTTTAAATGTAGTTTGTTGAAAAAATAACATTAATTTAATCTAATTATTCAGTGAAGTTTGTGGTGTGCGACGTAGGTAATAATAATAGATTATAAACCACATGACATGCATTTAAAAAATTGCACTAGTCATATCCATATTAATATTTAAATCGCTACCTGAAATCCGCTGTCTAGTTATCATGTACTTGGCGCAAACCTTTGAAATTGCATTTTTGTTCGAAAGACCGTTCTTTTTAAACCGGTATTTTGGGGAACGCTTTGATAAAGGTTTGGTTCGATTAACCGGCATAGAACAAAATAAAACCGTGTAGTCCGCAGCATGTCAGGTAATACTGATATTTTCAATATTTCATTAGGAAGTTATACCTAGAATTTTCAATTTAAAACAAACTTGTGCTTCGGAATATTTAATCTTCTGGTGCCTTATTTTATTACTTCCTATTGATTTATTGTAAATGCTGAGTCAAATACTCTATTTGATATTTATTATTATGGTTATTGTTACAGAATCTGTGGATGAGATACATAGTCAGCCGTTTTTAGTGACGTGAAGATGACAACTCTTCTCCTCCTCTTAGTAAGTAAGTGCTATTGAAAACCACAGACGATTTCAGTACCGCCATCACAATGGACTTTGTGTCGATAACTATAAAAAGCCTAGCCTAAGACTTCGAATAAATATTTTTTTTTTTATTACAGATGAACTACAAAACGGCACATATTCTGATGGAGAAAATCAGTCACAATCATTACTTATACCCAAAAATAAGCCAGGAGTGGTGGATCAAAAAACATGCAAAATGGAAGAGGACGCAGGAAATAGTTTAGGTTGTAAGAAAATCACACCAAGCAAAGATGGCGCTGATAATTCAAAACAAGAAAACGAAAATCAATATATCTTTTGTGAATTTGATGAAGACCTCGATAAAAGAAACTACTTATTATTTTGGAAATTTACTGATAGGTTAATTACAATTTCTACCACCGTGTAGGCGCTCTGAAGAATATATTAATATTTTGAAGTATGTAGACTCATTG
The DNA here is from genome assembly GCF_023078275.1 of Leguminivora glycinivorella. NCBI lineage: Eukaryota > Metazoa > Arthropoda > Insecta > Lepidoptera > Tortricidae > Leguminivora > Leguminivora glycinivorella. The sequence goes on along the minus strand of NC_062979.1, from coordinate 11,556,100 downwards.
AAACAGCAACATCGTGAGCAATAGAACTGAAAATATTAATCTTATAAAGTTACTTGTATCGGTTTGGTTTCGTTGCACATAAATAAATATCTTAAAACAGTGAGTTTGTCTTTATTTGTCCTCAATTTTAATCTGTCTTAGTCCCAAAAGGACTACATATAAAATCGGTTTCTTCTTAAAATAGCCGAACATTGTATTCACTTATTCAGATCGTCCAACATTCACAATGATAATCCGCAATAAAAGATTTTTTTTTATTTCAGACCAAAGTCCATAAAGTAAGGAATACACTTTTGGAACTTATTCTAATAAAGTTAATCTTAAAAATTAATATTAGTAGGTACTGATGGATAAAAAAACTAAGTGCCTTGGTAATAGTCTCTTATACGCTCAGTTATGTATAATTGGCTACCTCCGAGTGCATGCTAGTCTGGTATAACCGGTGGACACTCTATTTAATAATGTAAACATTGTAAAACATGGAAACAATGGACCAGTTACATTTGCCCTCCAGTCGAGATTCTGATCCGCGCGGCCCCGCTGTATATACCTTAACATTTTTCACCGCAGAGCTACAGACACCTTAAATAAGAACAAAAAATATAATTATAGAGCTAAATCCAAACTCAATTCATCATTTAACGATATACCTGTATTACTGTCACTGCTGCTTGCCTGCATATTCTTATAATAATTATTCCATAATGGCATCCTCTACGGAACCACTAATCGATAAGTTGGGATCAGATTGTTACCATTCGCTGGATTTTCAAAATGACGAATCAAGTTTTATAAAAACTTTTAATACGACACTTTCAAGAATAATGCCTTTATAATTATTGTATAAGAGAAAATGTATTGCTTTAATTCTTTTAAACACTTTATAAAATGCTATAATTTGTTTGCTGGATAGACGTTTTATAATATGCTCCTATGAGGCATAAAACATCATAGTTATCTTATGCATTACTTTTATAAGAATAATTAGCCATAACAAAAGCTTTTATAGTGCTTTGAATATTATACAGAGAAAAGGCATTTTAAATGGCTTCTATAAGAATACATATTTTTAAACCCTTATTGCAGTCATATAAATTGGACTTATTAACGTGTACATGGCCAAGTTATAAGAGTAAATGTACTATTGGCCAAATCCTCTTATAATGAGCTACTATAAGAGTAAATATTTTTAAACCCTTATTGCAGTCATATAAATTGGACTTATTAACGTGTACATGGCCAAGTTATAAGAGTAAATGTACTATTGGCCAAATCCTCTTGATGAGCTACTATAAGAGTAAATATTTTTAAACCCTTAAAGCAGTCATATAAATTTGACTTATTAACGTGTACATGGCCAAATTATAAGAGTAAATGTACTATTAGGCCAAATTCTCTTATAATGAGCCGCTATAAGGAACTCTGGCATAATGAATGCTATTTTAAAACTACTATGAGTGTTAAGCCCTTATAGATTGATTTTATAAGGATATTTTGTTTGTTGGGCAGTGACAGAAAAGTTGAGAGGAAGTAGATTAGCATGGTATGGGCATGTAATGCGGAGGGATGAAAGCAATGTTATAAAACGAGTGGTAAATATGAAGGCGGATGGATACAATGGTAGTAGAAGGCCTAAGAAAAGATGGATGGAATGTGTGAACAATGATATGAGAGTGAAAAGTATTAGTATGGAAATGACGGCTGATAGAGAGGAATGGAGGAGCTGCGCCGACCCCAAATAATGGGAAAAGGGAAAGGGAATGATGATGATCTTAGGGATGACATTATCGGAAATTATCTAAATGTTAATAACGTTATCTATCCTTCCGACTTGCGACAAGCAATCCTGCATATACAATATGTATTAGCGTCCTGTTCCTTAGCTAATGGTCGTAGCATTTTTACATACATGTGTACAATAGATAGTAAGTTAGTAAAGTAAGTAAACTACAATTTTCTTAGTCAACGTGAAAACGTGTAAGGTCTTTAAGCGTTCTCTTGCACATAATTAAATTTTAGCATTCAGCAGACTAGGCTATTGTAAGTGGATCCCAGTCTGCAGCTAAGTTTGAAACAGAAACTTACTTAGGTAGACCGATATCTCCAGCGATCTCAAGATAAGGGGCTATAAAAGTGGGATCTGGATCGCTTTGTGTATCCTTGGCAACAATGTGATATTGTAGCTTTGCTATTGTCGCTTTACTGCCTTATGTTATTATATAACATCGTAACTCAGACTGATCTACAACAACTGTCATGTGCTGTTACAATGTGTTGCAGAGAGATCGATTTACGGAGCCGGTAAAGCTGTCAATGAATGATGCACTGATAACATAGTTTCTCGAGTTATATATATCCGATCTCGTGCAAGCTACTAGCATTCTATGATTACTATACAAGGACGTAAAATAGCAATAACTAGAAGTTAATAATGGTTAAGGCAAATAAGGAGTCTTCAACTTTTACCCTCCTAATGTTTTTATTATCGAAAATATTTCTGGAAATAACAAAAAGATTCAAACACACAACCATGTCAATATATTATTAGCCGCCACTGTTTAAACACAAAAGCAGCTTCGCACAAAAACAGTTAGACAGTCCACTATTTTCTTTTTACCTTTTTACCCTAACATGTGACATTCCTGGGCAGGTCCGAGAAAAAACTACGGGAGTCACCATTTCTTCGAACGCGACCCGATCCCGGCTGTTAAGGCGCTTGTTAAATCTTTGAAATATGGAACTATAAAATTTTCGAAGAGGAAAAGAATTATTAACGCTGCGGGAGCATAATAATATATCGACCTTTATCGTGCCTGGAAATCTGTGTCAAGGCAATTTCCTTATAAATTTAAAGATATAATTGTACTGAATTTAAACCGTCTGTTTAAGTTAATTACGTGAAGGATGTGAGTATCGTACAATAATATGGTAGTGTTTTAATTACCTACTAATTATACCGGTTAAATTATACGACTGGGCGAACTCGCCTTGTATATGATAATGTAGATAGCCGTTTAAAAGGTAAATGTAAACTTGAATACTTAATAGAACGAGATTGTGACACGACACAAGTAATGGCAGTTGAGAAAGTAAAAGAACGTCGAAGTGTCTATTGAATAACAAGGTGTTTAGAGCCACCGTTGCGTAACCGAGTGTCTCGTGGATTCTAGTATGGACAGCAGTACTATCGTCGAATGGTAAAAGGCTATATGTGCAATGACATTTTCTTAATATCTTTTCACTTTGGTTACGGAGCGCTGTCACAGTCACGCGCTACTTGCTACTCGACGCGAATAAAAACTCCACTCCAACGAGCTGAGGAACTACCACTCTTCCCACTCACCACTACCAAAACAAACCACCTACTCACTAAACCCACTTACCATGAGGGATCTCTCACAAATGGTCACGACCAAATAGACAATGACAATGGACAAATAAATACAACGGGCCCATTCGAACGTGAAAACGAAACTATCTTGGCAATAAATCGCGCTACCGTAAATGCGAAGGAATGCTATCTTACCGGTGGCCCACATCGCGTTGAATAAACGTGTCGATTTCCACTCGATAACGCTGGCCTTGCAGTTTAACCGGACGGACATTTAAATTGCATGCTCCGCGATCGAATTTAAGCCGAGTAATTTACGATGTAACCGGTTCTGTCTGGGTAATGGATTTAATATTCAACGCTCGTTATGCCAGAGATCTATGTCGTTATGTGAACGGCTAATGAGTCATGTTATGATACTCGTACACATATTTTGCCACTTTTTTATTTATTTGCGGCTCATGCACAATTTGGAATCATCGTTGTCACGGTTTGAAATTGCCAATTTACTTATCACGAAACTCGAATCATCGTTGACAACCTTTATAAAGATGGCGTGGGTTGAGAAAATAGAAATCAAATATGGATGTAGGTGGATACGCGTCGTGAGTAGATAATGAGTAGATAAAGATAGTGGAACGTCCAAACACGATTTCGACACGAAAACGTGACGCCGATTCGTATTCGCGCTCGGCCGCGATGATTTTGTTCAGTTTATTTATAGTTTAATTAATCAAATGATAAACGAACTCCTTCATTAGCGACGAGTGTGTCAGTTATGTCTACGATTGTTTTCAGTAACCGAGCCGTTGTCTAATTGCGGAACAGGTTGCTCAAACAAAAGGGGCCGACAAAATGCTCTTTTATAAGAATAATAATTTGGCTCGCCCTCAGAAATGTCTACCTTATATCTAACATTAGTGTTTTCTTTTCTACGTGAATAAAAGCCAGGAGGGTGGAAGGCCGTCGAGGGTTCTTTGTGGTCCCTCGGGCAGAGGGAAAAGGGTTGACGTGCCTCCACATAGACTAGCGTTATTTGGTTCACGTAGGCACAATTAATTGTATATGTATTTATATTTATTAATATTATGTTATGTGACAATTCACATGACGTACGATATGTAAAATCAGAACAGACTACGTAGCGCCTAGTCAGACTATTTGTTTCGCTTTTACTCCGTATCATTTACAACGAACGCGTCAGCTTTAATTTAATCCTATTTATCAGGATAATAATGTCAGTATTCTAAGAAGCACATTGTGACAAGTTAACAATGCACCCGATTTTATGATTTTTCAACTAGAACAATAAACGTAAATTTCATAAAGTCTACCGACGACCCTGCATTTTATGGCCCAACCATCAAAGGAAAGCAAATAATTCTCTCTATGAATGAATCAGCTGCTCTAGGGGTGCTTCTGTGTGGGAATAATAAAGTGAGGGATGTTTGGCTCGGTGGGCTATAATTGTCGCCATGGCAACGTCCCGGGACCGGAAGCCTCTCCAACATAATGGCTGCCAAAACACGTAAACAACGAATAAACGCTCATCGTATTTATGTGTCAAGTATGTATTTTGAGCGATATCTACCACGGGAAAGTAACTTGAAAGTTATAAACAAATATTACCCGTGGGACTCACTTTTTCCAATAAACGGCCTCTTGATAATAAGGAAAGGATAACTAATCAAAGTTCTGCCCGTGAATTCACCTCGATTCATGGTTGACAACGTAAACAGGCTGCGAGCGGTTAGTGGGCGACATTCCTCCCGGCCCCGGCCTCCCCTCGTGTCGGCGCCTAAATTGTGACATTTTCCCCTCGGCGCCCTACTCAGTTCAATAATCTTTCAACGACGCAAAATTCGCAAATTAAACGCTCTTTGTTTAAAACTTCTTTGATTTCTTATTTTTATGCGAAAGTTTAGTTACAGTGGAAAACGTATTCTGCACTTCTTTGACTAATTTACGCTAGATTTAAAGTAACGTAAGTCGGATTTATCAGATCTTTTATTAGAATCCGGAGTTGTCAGGTCGTCTGGAGGTTACATCACATCGCCGCCGTGTCTCAAGAACACGAATCACAAAGAACCTAATCAAGTACCTAATACCTAACAAGATAAAAGATGTCCGCCCCGTCCGTCTTTGCCAACTGTAATTATATACCATCTGGATAGAGTGGATAGTGATCTAGATTCATTATTTTTGTGCTTTGCTGGCACGGAAGTAGGCGAACTAGAGCGTATTTTAAACCGGCTTGGGGCTACTTGCTCCGTTTCGTAGAGAGTCGATAACGTGTCGAAACATTATTTGGCACGTATCCAAATCGCCGCATAGTTCACTTGAATGCAGTTTCTCAACGGAAAACCCTTGATAACCTGCAGCAGTTAGCCTTTAATGGCGGAGGGCTTAATGCCTATTTTGAATAAGCCGGGGTGGCGGGCGGGCGCCCCCGCTCCTATATATTATGGTGGAGGATTTGGGCAGTCCGCTACAGTGATATACGGCCTTGTCTCGTCGACACCCAGCCATTACGTTTCGTTTGATATTGATATATTATTGGGTCGTGATGAAAGGATATAAAAGGTTAGATTGAATTGAACATATGATATAGGAGCTTTCGATGTAATTATGTCTGCCTTGCACTTACCTAGAAGGAGTTGTAAGAATTGCGGATTTCGCTTGCGAACTCATTTGACCCGCGTCGCGTTCTTCAGGAAGTCTTTGTGGGATTGAAAAGAATATAGCAACAATGGAAGCATTGTGCTATTTGATTAGTGAATTAAGCCGCATGAGGGCGTCGTGGCGACCGATCACGACTCGGTCTCACGCCAGCCGGCGTTCCCAGCGCTCCGAACAAATCGTTAGGACATCATAATAACCAAACTCAGAAACAACTCCGCTCAGCAGTTTATACACGCGCGATATCTCAGTAGGTATATTTCCAATTGCCATGAATCTGCAGTTGACAACTCGCAAATTGTTGCTAGTAAAAGCAAACCAGAAATACATGTTTGACTGGAATGACTGGACTTAAACGGAAATTGTATGGCTCGAGCGCGGGTATTTGAATTTGTAAGTCTAATGAGACATCAACTTTTTTTTATAGATTTGCTGTTGAAATAATTTATACAACTTTATCGGATGGTTTAGGTATTAAATATAAAAGTCTTCGTCATAAAACGGAAACAAAAGAACAATAAAGTAGCGGTATATTGTTGATTCATTCAAATCAGGAGAAAACAGCCGTTGCACATACAAAAGCTGTCAATTCCCACGCGCTAATATATGTCTGTCACACCGCTCCGGTGACGCTAACATAAAGACGTATGCATGAACGCAAGTGTCGTGCCATTCTTAGTAATATTGGCATAAAAACCGTGTATTACTGTAACAATGGCTCGTTCGATGGCAGGAAGCACGGCTGCGCCATTTGCAGCTGTTAAACATGTTGAATACACATACGACTTTCAAACGAAGTTTTACAAACATCAGGCAATAGCGGCTGGTGCTCATAGGAGTTTAAATTCATTCCGTTATCAAAAACGATTGTTTTATGGCTGTGTACATAAACAGTCCAGAATTCATCTGAATTATAGATGACGGCGCTGCAGAGCGCAGACTGAGTTGGCGGCATAATACGTAGTTCATGGTTACGCATTCACTTGATGTTATGTGCACGTCGGGCGTGTGTTGGCGCAGCGCTGCGGTTGAAGAGCAGACGAGCTCGGTATTTCATTTCACGTTATTACAAGTCGGCGCTTGGGCGGTACTTTCATCCGTCAGCCGAGTGCCTCGCCGTAGGGTAGGCCTCTACCGCAAAGTATCAGCGAAATGAACGCACAACGAGCCGAGGAAGCAACCTCTGTAATGGAAGCTCCGCATCGCAAATTGAATAGACATGACACGAATCCAATTTAAGTTTTCGCTGAGATACCTTAGATCACATGCCTTTGTCTCGATCGCTGGACTATCAAAGCGACGGTTAATGTAAGAAATAAAACAAAAGATTGTTCTCTCGTTGTTGTGAAATGTCTTTATTGACGTTAAGATGTTCGAGAGAAAAGGCTTTTGATTACAATTACACGGCACAATAGGCGTGCGTGAGACTGCTCCGAGTGTATTGTGCTATTAAATTTATTGTTACACCGCTTCGTGCTCTATTTACTCGGACGGCAACAATAGAAACTAATAACGATCGTTTTGTATTAATTGCATCTTGCGTGCTGATACTGACTGCAATAAATAGTTGACGTTCATATTACCTACCTATGTATCATGTTTAAATCATTACATGCGGATCAAATACAGCGGAAGTGAAAGAAATAAGAAAAAAATGCTTGTTCGTCTTTAATTACAGTTATTATCTGAGCTCGGAGTAGTCGGGTATATTACGTATCATAAGGCCAAATTAATATTCACGATGTAGCGCGCACGGCGCAGGCAGCCGGGGGCGATTCTAGCTCCACAAAATGGCTGCCACGGGCGTACGTTTCGGAGGAGCTGCGAGTCGTGACCGCGAGAGGAATCCATGCGCTCGTTCCGAACCCTCATCAATTATGCATGAATGCGGCCGAACGCCGATGTTTACTCTCCACGAGACAATTTATTGCGACTTGCGGTTTTTGACATTCGATCGCGAACACTCCCTGCCATGGTGACGAAATCGTGATTTGCGTCTTAAATAACCATTCGTAATAATAATCCGAAGAACGTCTTCACCTTCATGCTTGTTTATAATTTATTCTGTGAATGCGTTTCCGTTTGTAAACGTGCGTGTGATTCATAGTCAATTATTGCATCAGCTCAGGGCATCGAATTAATTTAATGGCAGCATTATCGGCGGCTTCACAGCTGTGTAAGCTATCGATAACGATGATAAGTAAGTCATTGTTCGCGGTCTACATATGCGTTTATGAACATAGTTTTGAATCGAGTAAGGTATTTGATTGTTACGTCGCGCCGTAAATTCTCCCACGCGCCTGAGTCACGCCCGGAAACCGCGAGAGCGTTCTTTGCAGGGTAAATATCTCCGACTGAGCCGTAATCTAAGTCGGTAATCATCGGAGACAATGCGTCGTTGACGCCAGATAACGCACGCTCACGGTAACCTTATCTCCACGTACCGCACACTGCTAATTGTAAATATCGTAATTGCTGGAAGGTTTCCTGTCCAATTAACGAGTTTTATGATATGATCCTATTTGTTTAATAACTATTTAATTGTTTAATAATAGCTAGCGGGTAGTGTAAATAGACGCTGCTCCGATTATTATCGGACTGGATAGAAAAACAAAGTTACCTATCGCGCTAGTTACTTGTTTCTTCTTTGATAAGGCAGTAAATTAGATTTTCTTTGACCGTGTTAATCTATCTGCGCCGAGAAAACATAGCCCAGTTCTTAAAGGGAATAAAACCCCGTGTGGTTTTGGATTAGGCACGATTTTATGCACTGAGCGCTTTTGCCAGTTCTCACAGTCATTGTTGCCAAGAGTTTGAGCCTTGAGGTAAGTTTACGAATTTCGCTCGCATTTAGTAACATAACTTAGATAGGTTGTAGAAGCTCGTACTTTTATCTAATATTTGCGTAGCTCCGTACAAATAGTTGAAACCGACGTTATCACGGCAGGCTTGGTTATCGACCGCTATGTTTGTGTTGCTTATCTATTAAATTCCGCTCTATCTCCCTTATCTAAACAATCTGACGAGGCGCACTGTGTGATAATGATAAGCGAGTATTTTTGGTTTAATATTCAGTCGTATCTTAAAGGTATCGTTTGAAGTTTCATCATGTCAGTGAGTTGTACGTGTACATGTACAGAAGTGGTCAAGATTAGATTTGCTTATTCGGATTTATAGCTATGATTACGTTAAGATTATCTACGGTTAGTTCAATCAGGAAAACCGAGTCAAGCGTTTTGTTATTTTGACCATACCGACATTTTATTATTATTATTATTATGTTTGTTCTTTACATATCTCGGGACCATGGGGTCCCGGACCTTTGTAACGCATACGTGGGGCCGAAGCCAACAGCGCAGAGGCCCTTTAGAACAGTTTAATCTAAATGTAATGTGACACAAACCAGCGATTATCCCTGTCCGCACTATAGTAATGCACCCAAGGACAAGCCCCGGTTAGTGTAGAACTATTGTAAGATAAAGGTACAAAAAGAAACCGGGCTATTATGTTGAGTTGCTAGTGGATTCGTAACTGGTGCTATTGGAAAAACTATGGCACCTGCCTTACTCATATGTTACAAAACATGACAAAATAGGCAGGTGGTGACTCGCCAACTCACTATATGGGTCCCCGAAAACGGCCGCTCGCACGGAGCGACAAGGGCACAACATAGCGTGAGCGGCTCAGGGTGTAGAGAGGTGTGCGCCGCTTTCTACCCAGTCTGTACGAAACAGCCACTGTGCCAACTCGCGTCTTATGCATATTTCACTTCCACCCTGCAAGCATATAGCTCTGGCACCCCACTGTGGACGGCCGGTTAAGGCAAGCCAGAGGTGAGAGTCCTGCGACCCCTGCTCAGTGTTCACTCCGGCCGGCCAATGAAGACAAGCCGGAGGGAGGGATCTGATCGACTCTCGGGGGCATGGGACCCAAGGGACGCCACTTCCCATTCAGCTCGCCACAAGCTGCCCTGGGGGCTTATTATTATTATTATTAGGAGCCTGTTGTGTCCCACTGCTGGGCAAAGGCCTCCCCCCTCTTTTTCCAATCTTACCGACATTAACATTTATAAATGTTTACAGCTCACCTCCTAACAAATGTTATCTCTCTCATATAATCTCTATTTAAAGCGCAATAACTCAGGTTTTTTCACCTTGTTTGTGCAAATTATTCGTAGTATCACAATTTGCGTGTATTCGCTAACCTTATTAGCACGAAGGCCGCCGATAAGCGCGCTGCGACCTCATTGCGGTTCTGAAAAAAGGTGTTAAGTAACTGCGAGCTTCATGTCCACCCGCATGACTTAGCTGCTGGTAGTGAAAACATGGAAAGATGAAGGTTAATAATTATTAAAGTACCTGCATCAATGTCAATAACGAGTGAGTTATATACACTTTTCACATTTACATCATAATATTACATTTACATTTTTACATACATTAATGTCTATTCATATAAGATGTTCGAAAACACAACGGTCACAACGGAAAAGCCATCAATATTGTGTTATTTATAATCCGAAATGCAGAACGAATAGTTGTCACAGCACAGCACACAATAGGCCGTTGGCAGTTCGCCAAATCGTCGGCTCGATGTAAAATGCCAGTAGGTATGTTGGTCAACGATCGCATTTGTTTACTTTTCGTATTATTTTTTTGCTGTTAATATTAACCTAGAAGTTTTGCATGCCGCTGTTCTAGATAATTTATGTCTATGCTAATTTTAAACGTTCTGTTGAGTCAAAAATGTAAACAACAAATAAGTTTCATGAAAAGTGCTTTTTTATAGCATTGAAAATGCTTATTAATTATGTGATCAGTTCAGTTATTGCAATTCTATTTAAGTAACATAATTATATAATTAAGTGCAATGCCACATTATGGGCATAAATAGGTACCATAGATTCATAATCGCTGCTCTATTATTCTTTCTGGTAGGTAATTGTTGTTTTAAAATTTTACGTATGGTCCAGATTTGTATAATTAAAGTATAATAATATAGTAATAAGATGTTCTACTAACTTTTGATAAGTAAGGTGAAATACATAATCGTGTGCAAGTCGGGGGTAATTTACTAGTTGTTCATGTAAGGTAACGTAACCGTAACGCAATAAAAAAGACATTCATTTGAATATTTCCTGTATTCATACTGAACCCACAAGAGCCAGGTGTTTAACGATGCATTCCGTTGCATTTTTTAGGTATTGGTTTATCAGTACACGGCACAAAACAAGCAAGTCATTATGTTAAACGCACTTAGCGATTACATCGACATGTGCGTGCCCTTCCTGCTATCGCGGCTTCGGCGCTGACTGCATTGCATCCTCCGTCAGGTGCGCTCCTCGCGCGGGGGGCTGCCCGCTTGCCGCCCTCACACCCGCGGAGCCCTTCACTTGTTGCTACGTTGCTGTCGGCGCGAGACTGGCGCACTATTCCCCGCGCACCCCTTCCCTCCAACCGCCACTTCCCCGCCCGCGTTTCAGTTCTTTGTGCTACACCGAGGTTCTCGCACGTCTCAGCTAACACGACGCTCACGTTCATTATCGTGATTCATAGTAATACAACATAGCCGACTGGAGTGCTGTGAGTGTGTGCAGTGGACTCAACGACTGACCGCTTTCAAGGACGCTCCGGAAGGATTACCGCTACAGGATCTTCGTGTGATTTGCTTGGAGTGTTTGTGACTCGAGATTTGTACAAAGTGTCGATATCGGAAGTGATTATTTGAATTGCTAAGAGTTCGACTGAAGAAATTATCTTAAATTTTTTAACGGAAGTTTTACCACAAAGCTTTACAAACGTGAGTATTTATGTAATAATAAGTGTTATTTATAAATTATTACAAAATATATCGAATTATACAAAATATTATAAACTGCACTAGACCTATCTTATACTATTAAACGAGCAATTCTTGTATATTTATTTATTTATTTATTTATTTATTTATATATTTATTTATATATACCGACGATCTCGGAAACCGCTCTAACGATTTCGCTGAAATTTGTTTTGTGGGGGTTTTCGGGGGTGAAAAATCGATCTAGCGTAGCCTTAGATCCCGGAAAACGCGAATTTTCGAGTTTTCATGAGTTTTTCTTTCGCATTTGTAAACGTAAAATATGGTCCTTAATTTCGCCGCGCGCGCATCGATTCCGCTTAGCTCAGTCGCACGAGGTCGGTCTAATGTACGCAGATAGATCGTAGGTGTCAGGGTTTCGAATCCCGGTCAGAAATTAAGTTTTTGTTTTTTGTCTTTTTTTTTGTTTTTGTATTTATAAGAGTTTTTTTTTTATCTAAAGACGTGATATATTAAAATAGAACCGAGCGAAGCTCGGTCGCCCAGATATTTTTATTTAAAGTTACAAATACGAAGTGTAGAACAGTTTTTGATATTCTGGAAGTTACGTAAGATATTCAAGTGAATGTTTTTGTCTAATGGATTATATCCGTGTAAGCTAATTAACCATTCGTACCGTACTGCACAGCCACATTTCATTTAAATTCAGTCATAATTACTTGCTTGGTCATAAATTTATTAATTTTATATCAATAACTGTCAATAACATTAATTTTACAACAATAATGAGTACTGTGTGGAATGAAAGCCATTCCAAATTTTCTTTGTCAACTACGGTTCTTATCAGTGACGTTCTATCATTATCAATCTCTCTGACCCGCGATGTGCTCCGACTAGAGGTTATTAATTACTTATCAGTCTAGGAACCCAGTTATCTTATACCAGTTATACCTAATCGTAATTAGCTATTTATGACTTATGAGCGATAGTCTAGCTACTATCTACATATAGGTTCCAATCACAAACAATAAATAATATACAACGAAAATGCTAATTTTCGCAGTCAAGGAATTTACAAGATGCCGTTTTGGGTTTTCATTGGTCCATTGCAATGTGGGGGGATTTACAACGATCTAATGATCGTTGCTAATTTTCAAAGGAATCGTGGCGAGCGTGGCCTGTGGTGTTCACACAATCATTGTTTAGTTTGTTGACCGGGATAGTGCACTTTTTTGTCTAGAAAGAATTTTTGATCACCCAAAATATACCGTTAAAGAAACTTTTAAAGATGATTTATATCAATCGCCTGTAATACTTGTAAACAGTTTATTAAATGCAGCCGTAATTACTTTTGTCCATTGGTCCATGAGACATGCGCCACTGTGTGAACACCAAGTGATCGGGCCTACAATTGTGCATTAGCGTGGCCCATCACAGGCCAGTGTAACGTGTTTTCTTTTCAGACTTTAGCACAACTTGCCTTGTCGCGCGCGAGACAACATCACGATTGAGTATGGACTCGCGCGCGACAAGGCAATTTGTGCTAGAGGGGCAGCTAGCTTGTTTTATAAGTCCTTCAATTGTTATTAATAGTCTCATCTTTTTTCCTAAAAATAGGTCTAATATAGTAGTATTTTATATAATATGGTAGTGAAAGTTGGGTGTGGGAGAAAAGACTTCAAAGTCAAGTGAATGCCGTAGAAATGAGAGCGTTAAGAAGCATGGCTGGTGTAAAGTTGAGTGATAGGATCAGAAATAGCGTGATAAGAGAGAAGTGTGGAGTGGATGTAGATGTGGTGACAAAGATTGAGATGGGTATGTTAAGGTGGTTTGGGCATGTAGAGAGGATGGATGAGAGGAGATTAACGAAGAAAGTATATGAAAAAGGAGTGGAAGGGTCAGTTGGTAGTGGAAGACCTAGGCGAACTTTTCTTGATCAAATCGGGGAAATATTGCAAAGAGGCCAGGTCAGAAGTACTCGAAACCGACGAGCGTGTATGAGAAATGTTATGAAAGTGTGTGAAGCGAAAGTGGTTTGTCAGGATCGTAGTAAATGGAAATCCGTGATCTCTGCCTACCCCTCTGGGAAACAGGCGTGATTGTATGTATGTATGTATAGTAGTATTTTTAGAAGCATTTCCTCCATCAAAGCGGATATTGATAAAGGACAATTATTAATAAAGAAATGTCGATAAAAAGGAACCAATTTCCTTATATTTTTCCCTATTAGATTTATTAACAATGGTAAGCGAGCCTTGAGCGCTGGCTGTTTATTGATTAACCACATTAACATTCAGAGTTACAACAGGAAAACCGGATACTAATCAGTTTGAGGTAGGTGCGTTATTGGTTAGAAAAACGAAGTATGTAATGGGTTTTTCATATTACTATACGTATACCTACTAAGAAAAATTCCACTTATTGTTACCTACTTTGTTTCGAAGTGTAATTCGACAGTTCGGATGTGAAATGCACATAGAGAGGTGGGTGCGATTTGGATTGGACGGCGAGAACGCGGGGTGGGTCGTCTTGCCGAAGGGGATCGGGATTCCAGTCACGAGCCATCGGGACGCGTCGTGAGATCCGAGGGAGATTGCCTCCGCCGCCGGGCTCTTGCGCTTTCAATAGCACATTGCGCAACTTACTGCACGCGCCCGCTTCCCTCGTCGTGCCTACAAACGCTACACCATATCTTCAAGGTGGCATTTGCAGTCACGACAGCCGATGCGCCGTATAAGGCCGCGACTGGTTCACGTAATTGCCCGGTCACTACTCCGCCTAACGAGCGAAAAACTGGGCTGACATTTCAAAAGCGAACGTCGCGATTCATTAGTTAGAAAGTTACCATAAAACTGCGGTTTTTTGGCATACTCTAACGTCTGCAAAACTACAAGGTCCACGTTACATAAACTCACGTACTACCTAGTTAATTGCTTTGTCAGAGAAAGCTTTGTCGCTTGAATGTCCTTTTAACGGTTATTGGCCGGGTGGAAGTGTTTCATTACACGGCAGGCAGTCGACGCTACACGCTCTAGTGGCTGGAATAAAATGTTCCAACAGACAAACGGGCTGGGTGTCGTGTCAGCCGACATTTCTAGCTACATGAGATTGCTCTCTTTGTCCTTTTACAGCCGCAGGGCATAAACGTCTCCGTAAATAAAGTACCTTGAGCACCGCACGCAAACCGCATGAGACATGAATAACGTCTTTATTAGTTTAGCTCGTGAAATATTCAAATGATCTGAATCATTTGAATTGATCGTTTCAAGTCACGCGCTCGAGCCCACTTCCTCTGTAGATCGTTGTGCGACTACAAAATAGCTTTGATGATTTCGACCTCATGACCCCGTCATCTTCGTAATGGAGGAACTGAGCGCGTTCTTGTTCGAGCCGGCGCGGCGGTTACGTCGCGGTTAACTATTCTCGGAAGACCCAGTTAGCTAATGGCTGCGAACGGTATTGCACTAAGTAATTGACAGCATGTTTGTGGTTGTAAATGGCAGTTATTAATGTCTTTGTTTTTTAACAAATATCCATTAACTTATCCTGTTGCGTGTTTCTGTGAATGTAATGCAGTTATGTGTATGGCGGCCCTTTATGAATAATTCAGTCGGCGCGCTGCAGGCTCGTTATTCCCGACGCCCACAGGGCCCGCAGGCGTCTACTCTGGCGAAACAGTGGCCTGGTCTCCGATTGCACACAATTCTTACGAAGCTGAGCTCGCATCAGCTACACAGGCTACACTAGTCCTGTCGGTTCGCGACGGGGAACAAGCCAGGATTTATGCCAGGCAGGCCGGCGGGGCGCTCTCGGAGTCGGCGACTTTTTGCCGTGTAATGAAATGCTCTCACCGGTTCCGCCTCGGCGTTTGTCTTGTCAATCAGCCGCCGCACTTCCACGTAGAGTTATTTGTTGCCCCATTGTGCCCGTTGATCAATGTCGCATTGTCTCACCACTTTTGTTTACGGCTCATCAATACTCACTTGCTAACATTTACAATGATACTGTTTTCTCCTCGTGTAAACACTTTTTACGACGCACTTAAGCCAGTGTTATCAACCTAATTAGCTATCTCTCTTGATTACTTTACTTACATTGTCCGTTCTAGTGAAAGCAAGAACGTTGGTTATTTATTGTTTTTCATATCTTACTTACCGTTACGTCATCGACACATTTTCAGCTAGTTTCGCAAACCAGGTCTCATTTCCAACGCACACTCCGTCCGCTTCTCCGCAAGCTTCTCCCAGTTTTGGTAGTCGATTTTAAAGGCTGCCATGTCCCTCTTAGCGCAGTCTTTGAAGCGAAGCAATGGTCTCCCAACATCTCTTTTGGCATTCGCTACTTCGCCTACAAGAACACGGCGTGGTAAACGGGAGGGTTCCATCCTGTGCACATGCCCCAGCCAACGCAGTCGCCTCTGTTTGAGAAGCGCGGTCAGACTCCACATAATAATAAATTTACTAAGGGTATACATATTTAGCGATAAGTTTATCGTTGGTTATTATTTTTTCAACGGTACTTATGGCAGGTATGTCACGTGGTAATACGTAGGCGTGTTCTTATCTTGAATTATGATCGCTTTATTTATTGTAGAGGTGTGAGTAGCACTTGACTGAAAGCATTTAAGTATTGACTGTTAGGTTGATAAGTGGCTAAGCACGCGGGAAAACACTTAAACATAATGTCATGTTTATTATTATTAAATAGCGGATGACACGCATCGAGTTGACGGGCAGATTTCATGCGACCGGTTTTTCATTGTGAGTAATTGCAGCGGATGCATAAAAAGTGTTCGTAACCGTATCGCATCGCATTAATCGCGCGATTATTCTCTCGCGATGCCAAGATACCGAGATCTACACCGCGACAAACGGTCGTTTCTTACGTTCGTGTTTAGTATGAATAATTATTTACGCGATTATGTAAATGTGGATCCTCGTTAACAGCCCCTCATTAAAATTCCATTGTTGCGCGTTCGGCGCGCCCGCGCTCTTTTGTATTGTGTCGAATTCGGTATTATGTTCGTCGCTTTGTAATTTATTCAATTACGGTCTGCTTTAAATAATTTGATTTCATTAAGGACACTCATGAATCAGGTGCGTGTTTAAGTACCTATTGACTTTAAGAAATTAAAATTGTCTTGTAATCGGTTTGAACATAAGCATCTTTGTCTTCTGGTCTCATCTGTTCAATTATTTCCTGCAATAATAATATTCCAGTCTTTTTCTTTGGCACAGGGTTCAATTCAGTATATCTACTTACTCAAAAATCTCAAAATAATGGATCTTGAGCTCAGTTCAGTTCACAATTGGAATACACGGTCCGGAACGTGTCAACTCGTCGTTCACGCTTTTACGGCATAACTCGCATACCGCGTTGTTCGCCAAACGACTGCTGACCATCGGCAACGCCTGGCCCGCCGCCAGACACTCACGTGTACATGCTACCAAGGAAATATACTAACATAACTCCGGTTGTTTATGAATTCACATATCAAACCGCTGACACATTTTGCCGTCCCTACAATCGAAGTGCCACCCTTTAGCACGTACTGTCACTTCTTTTTAAAATTGACTACTATTCAAATTTACTCTAATGGCGTGTCATGTCCCGCCCACTCGGCCTATCTTCCCCGTTCCGGTCCGTAATAAACTTGGCGTAACGAAACGTGACTCCGGCCGAGCAATAACTAATTCCCGGCACGTTACTACCAAGGCCGGTGCACGCTTTTCACCGCCGCGTGAAAGTGTGTGATGCAATTGATAATAAGCAACGTCTATCAAGGTAACGGCTCTGGTCGGCCCTTGTTTGTTAGAATCTAGGTTAAACAGTGATTGATGCGGATAGCAACTAATCAGGATGATTGAGAAGTCGAGATTTTTACATGTAGGCCTGCCTTTTTATTAGTTTTAGTGGTAGTTGAGAACAAAAATAATCGAACACGCTGCTGCAAATATGTGAAAATTCCCATTTGCTAAGTAAGTGCGACGTAGCAAAGCTTGGAAATTGTAAGCTCTAGTTGAAAGCAATGAATGCGATAAAATAAAACAGATTTGTTTTTACTACGGGAAGGCCTATTTGAAAGTTTGCCAAAGGTTGACTTATTACATTTGTTACCTACATTGTTCTTGTTATAACTTCAAATTTTAATTAACTTTAACGAAATAATATTTTTCAGAATAATTATATCGTTCGTGCGTTTGAGCGTGATCATCGCATGAATTGTTTCGAATGATTTATTGAGTGTTCGCACGAGAATCACGAGATGCGATACATATTTCTCTCGGGTGGGTGGGCGTAATGTGAATGAGCCACGTTGGCGGCAGCCCAAACGTGTCGCCGACGTCAGCGGACGACACTAACAGATGATACGGGATATCAACATCGAGACAGCCACAAGCGATATACGACCTACATACTTGACGATGCTCCAATGACATATGCGGGCATTTGTATCTTTAAAATGATGATACGAAAGTAATTTAACCATATTATGTAGTTTTTTCTGTCATTAGGTAGGACTGAAAAGACAATGTTGTTTATTGATAATTATGAGTGTGACATGATCTAACCATATGTTTGTTTTGTTGCAGGTGCCACCGAAAGTGTAAGTGCGAGTGGTGATGTGGTTCACGTGAGTGAAGAGAAAGAGAAGTGCGCGAAACCCGAGCCCGTAGCTCAGGAGGCTGCCGTGTGCGCGAGTGAAGTGAGTGCAGTGAGTGGAGCCGCGGATGGTGTGGCTAGCGCCGTGGCCTCCGAGGAGGACGATTGTGTGATAGTCAGTGCGCGCGATGGCGACGACAGGTCCGACTCCGGCGTGAGCGGGGTCCGCTCAGGCGGCTCCGCCAGCTCTGTGGAGGACCGGGATTGGCGCGCTATGGCGCACGGGTACGGCGGGCACCCCCCGCCGCCGCTGCTGCACCTACCGCCCCCGCCGCCGTCCATGTACGCGAGCGAGATCCTGTGGAAGCAGCGGTACCAGCCGCCGCTGCATCCCCCCTCTGCACCATGCCATCGCAGAGGACTACCTCGCAGCGGCCACCTACGATAGAGAGAGACATGAAAGACTGTTACGGTGAGTTGATTTTGATTTCTTTTTCCTTTGGTATAGTACAGCAGGTATTCTATTATCAGCGCATCTTGCTGAAATGTGTAATGACAATAGGAAACTACTTAAGTGGCCATGTTTTCAAAGATAAGGTTAAATCTTGGGCAAATTAATCTCTTTCTCTGGAATTTTAGTCGAAGTATGTCTTACTCATTTGATTGATCTTAAATAACTGAAATTGTTTTATTCCAGAGCAACTGACCTCGGTCATACTTACCGGATCCCAAATCTGGATATGCTCTAGATTAAACGGGTTTCAATAATCCAGCGGTTAATCATGCACTGTGAATACTGTGATCCAGTAACACTATCTGCTATTAATCAATACAGAAAGGAACGTCCGATAATAAATCACACAGTAATCGTTTCGTCCTTGTTCAGCACAACCTGACGCGGCAATTAGCCAGTAAACTCGCGTAATTGGATGATCTGCCGTTGCACAGGAATGCCACGATGATTGATCACATGCGTATTGCAGTCAGACCTGTTACGTTGCGGCAAGCCATTTAACCGGTTCGTAACAGTTAATTTCATCTTTACGATGTTGTCTATTAAGTTAACCATTTGCGGCATAGTGTGAAATTGCGAATGTATGAATTTTAAGCGAAAATTCCATTAACGATTATACGAAGTAATTTCGGAAACCGTGAGTAATTGAACATATGATATTAGGAATTGATTACGAAAAAGCTTCATCAACAATTCATGCCGAAGTAGTGTAGTCGATTTTGAAGTGCAAATTTAAATACATAGTTAAATAGTTTTTAACATTCATTTAGCGACGTACTTATATTATGTACATAGACATCAGCAAAATTATGTATGGAACAGTGTATTTTGACGTTGAATGATTGTTGAAATTATTGTTGTAGTTTTCGTAAAGGCCAACTTTGACTCTCTGACATTTAAAATACCATTCACATTGACAGAAACGTTAGTTCTATTTTCTTAAAAGTTAACATACAGAAACAGCCGGACTCATGTAACGGTTAAGGCGATATATTTCCGTAGACGCTGCACGCACTCGTTTTTTGAAGCCGTTAAAAACATAGGAAAACGCAATGGAAAAATCTGAAAACGATATATGTTAAATTTCAGGATCTGGTGAGTATGTTATGGAGTTGAACAACATGAATGTTACAACTTCGCTCGATAGAAAATGACTCCAAAGTTACCTCTTCTTTTAACAATAAATCGTTCCCATAGCTAGGATAAAAACTTTTTTGACTTGTTTTTTACTTCAATATATAGCTAATAAGATTATCTAGACGAATCTGATGAGTTTGTACCGGCAGCGTCATTAAAATAATATAATATTTACCAAATACTACCAAATCCGCAACGGAAAGATGGAACAACTATGAACCCAATTTTAAGACCTGTTACTAATCCTGTTTTTGCAAAAAAAAAAAATTTTGAAAAAATTTTGAAATCGAAAACATTTTCGATGGCACTTATGGCCTCTTCAGTCGCGCGGCGGCGCTTTCAGAGGATGGACCTGTGTCAGTTTTTTCCGCGTGGTCACGTGTCATTGAAACAATGGGGAACAAAGCTTTGAGGAGGCAGAAAAAATAATTGCGTGCTAGAAAACAAATAAATAAAGAAAATTCTAATCAAAGACTGTGAAAAGGGAGGAAAATGATAATTTATATATACTCGTAAGTATTTCATTTTCATATGATGTTATCAATTGACATTTACGATATCTAAACATCATAGATTTTAGAAACCCCTAGACGACGCGTCTGTGACGTCATTACAGCACAACTTTTCCACTTGGAAAATATATGACTGATGTCCAGTTAGTGAAGAAACTTACGTATAATTTTCATAAAAATATTGAGTTGTTAGAAAGAAAAGGCGGCGGTAGGTACAGTACTGATTGAAGATCAGGTAGGTCTGTCTTTCAAAATTTGGTATAAGGTTAATTAGATCGTGCTACCCTCTGTCTATATTTTTTCTGTGTCTATGCCAAACATGTGGCCAGCCTGACAGAAATTTTGTTTGACAACTATCGCCATTTTTCCACAATAGTTAAAAGATTTCAGTATTTTAACTTCTCAATAAATTTTGATGAAAGTCCATAATCATACATTGATAAAGCTGGACATTTTTTATTTTATTTGGTGGGTATGATTACGGTACTTTATATTTACAGATATTTGACTAATTTGCAAGATTAATATGAATCCGTCAACAAGCTGTCTGACTCCTTTGACAACAGATGATACTTGATATGAATATACTTGAGAATTCAAGGTAGGCATAGAATGGTATTGATACTTTATCTTGTGCTAGGTTGTATTTTATTTGGAGGTACGGTAGTGGCGGTAGTGCCCTGCCAACACGAGTCAAGCGAAGAGAAAAGCTGTTTTCTTGAAGCATTTTGTCGTTCTTCTGAATCCTCGAATTTTGGGTCTGGTTTAAACCAGATTAATATAATTGTCAGGATATGATATCAATAGTGTCGCATATAGGTTAAGTTATGTCTTTATTTTTATTCTTTGTCGTGTTTTATTTTGCTTTTGTGTTGTATTTTTGTGCCTGTTGTATTGTCTTTTGTGTGTCTTAGCATGTACTAATAAAACTACCCTTGCATGCTACTAATTTTAATAATATAGAATAAGTTAATCATAAAAACTAACACTGTATCATGATTGGTTATTTGGATTAATAAATACATTCGCGATGTGTAGCGCGCGAAGTGAAAGGGGCGGAGCTACACGGCATGGAGGGGCGCGCTGTTACATAAGCACCCACGCCGCCTCCGCTCCCTCATTCCGCTCACTACGCTCACGAGCATAACATCTTAACATGTCTTTACCTTACTAACCCTGGTAGCCCTGGTAACCCTGGTAGCCTTGGTATTGGTAGCATGGTAATTGGTACGAGGTTCCTGTCAGCGCGTCTACAAGCTTCTACGCCGGTCAACGAGCGCAGTCCTGCACTCCACATCGTGGTCCTTCGAGCCGGATCAGAAAAAGAAACAAGTACGCGCTGACGCCTTGAGGTTGTCCCACCTCGGCTCAGTATCCTCACCTTACCTTTACCAGCTTGCTGGTCGGATCGTGCTGCGTTGTAGGCTCGTCCTCCGCTCACGTATCCTGGCAACTTTAGTTGCATGCGTCACATGGTGACGTCATCACGCCGCTTTCGAACGTAATAGGCATTGCACCTCGCCATTACGGGAGATTCGGCGCATCGTGGGATCTACGCTTAGGGGTGTCGACGCTGCGTTCTGTAGCGTCCGCACATAGGCGATAGGTAGGTCAGTGATAGTTAGGGACCCCCGCGTGTGCTAAAAAAAAGACAGCAAGAGTACGAGAAGAAAAAGATGTCCGAAGCAGGAAGAAACCTTCGTCCCCGCAATAAACCGGGCACGGCTGCCCCCGCGTCGTCAAATCCGACTCCGTCGTCGGGTCTCACCACCTCGGCGGAGACAAATACGTGGAGCAAAGGCACCGGCGGCAACCCAGACGAAGAGCGTATAGTCAGTGATAGCGAATCCGTAGAATTCGACCACACGGTTAGGAGTCGTGAAGGCACATTGGTCGGGCAACCAATCGCGAGTAAAAGCCGCGCCGCGCCCGCGAAAGGTAGTCGCGCCGCGTCCGCGAAAGGTAGTCGCGCCGCGTCCGCGAAAGGTAGTTGCGCCGCGTCGCAAAGGGATAGTAAGTTAGCAGTTCTGATGGCCGAGCTCGAAGTTCGTAAAGCCGCCTTGGTTGTTGCTCAGAGGCAGAACGAAACCGCACAGATTAAGTTGCAGATTGCGCAATGTGAAGCGCAATCTGACTGTGCGAGCGTTTCGTCGGCTGCTCACGAGCGCACCAAGAGTTGGGTAGAACGACAGGCTAGGCATACGGAGCTCGCGAAAACCGAAAATGTCATTCCCGCGCCGACTAGCAAAATTGAAGTTAAGCCCGAGCGTCCTAAACCGTACGGTAGTCATTTCGCGCCGATAGTCCACAAACCTCCTGAGTTGCCTAGCTTCGACGGCAACGTAACAGAATGGATAGCTTTCCGCGCGGAATTCAACGACACTTCGCCTATGTTCAGTGACGTAAACAACGTGAGTAGGATTAGGCGTGCTCTCAAAGGAGACGCACGAACGGCAGTGAAATCGATTATGTATACTGTTCAAGACCCGCGAGTGATAATGGACGCGTTAGAGCGTCAGTTCGGCGATCCGGACGAAATAGTGTTAACCGAATTGCATAGTGTTAAACGTATGCCACGTTTGGCAGAAGACAATAGTAACATTGCGTCGTTCGCAGCGCACGTAGCAAACGCCGTGGCTACAATAAAATCACTCGGACAGGACAAGTATCTACACGCGCCGGAATTGGTCAATAAAATAGTTGACAAATTAAGTTTAATAGTGCGATATGAGTGGTCGAAATACAGACGTGCTAATCCCAGTTCCCCAGACCTCGTCGCGGTCTCTGAGTTTTTAAACGAGATTAGCATAGCCGCGAAGCGCATTATCCGTAAACCGACGCATAAACTGAGAACCGCCGTGCATACGGTTTTATATGAGCACGAGCCTAGGGCATCTGGGCGTCGAGCCCCCGAATACACGCGCGATATCAGTACCGGTTCGGAAGAATCTCGCGACGCACGTCCGCGTACGTACGATAGAAAAAGTCATGCTAAAGTAAACCCGCCTATAGTAGCTCAAGTGAAGCACCGCGAACATAAAAAAAAACCCGTGGTCGCTTCATCGAAGCCTAAGACGTACAACTCCACCCCCGTCGCGCAAAGTCACGCTTGCGCCATATGCGCTAGTAGTGAGCACAAAAACGTGTCGTGCCCTAAGCTTATCGCGGCCTCGGTGGCAGAACGTTGGGAATTAGTTAGGAGCTCGAAGCTCTGCTTTAGGTGTTTAGACTTGACTCACCGTCGACCTGTTAAATGCAAATACGTCGCGTGTGGTGTAAACCAATGCGAAGCGGGTCATCATAAGTTACTACACGGACTGAGCGCGGTCGCCCCCGCGAACGGTAGTAATAGGACGGGAGCAATTAATACTATCTCGTGCGCGCACACGTATTTAAAAGTCATTCCTGTAGAGGTATCTGGGCCGTTAGGCACAGTGCAAACCCTCGCGCTACTAGACGAAGGCGCGGAAATGACGTTAATTTTACACGAAACCGCTGATAAAATCGCACCACGGGTCAGAGGTCAACCTCTCGACATCACGGGCGTAGGCGGTGTAGTGAGCGATCAAGATTCGTATACTATGCAGGTCGCTATTCGAGGCTTTTGTAGTCGTCATATGGAAATCATGGAGGCCGTTACGATTAGTACGTTCGGAGTAGGCGTGCAATGCGTTCCGCGTAGTACGGTCGACAAGTGCGATCACTTGAAGGAAATCGCAGACGAGCTGTGGTATCCGCCCGCGAAGCCTACTATTTTGATAGGACAGGATAATTGGCATCTAATTATCACGCGGCAGATTATTAGCGGACCGCCACATCTTCCCGTAGCTAGTCTCACGCGATTAACACACGAGTCGTGTTCAATGCGCGCAGCGACGTAGACGCGTTGATGAGTAATTAAAATAAATTGCGAATTAGCGCGGCTACAGCCGCGCTGACGATTTGACGCGATGGATCACTCCAAATCGAGTCAACCCATCGTGAATGAATTCCTCGCCTTTCTACAACTGAAGAACAAGCTGTTGCTGGAAGGAAAGATGGATGCGGCTGCTGCTATGCAGATGAGTTCTAGTGCGTCGAGTTTTACCATCGAGGACATCTGCCAAGCGAAGCAAGTGCTGTGCCAGTCCCTGGGGATCGTCGGCACATATGTACCTCACCGGAGAGGTGATGAAACCGGGGAGAAGACCCTTCAAGACATTAAGAAGATCCTGAAGGAGTATGAAGACCGGATTCCGGAGTTTGTAGCGACGGATACCATCCTGCCGTCATGTGATCCGGATCTTGTTGATATTCGCTGCTTGGTTAAGGAAATCGTGGCCCTTAAATCAAGTCTAGCCGAAGTTAAAGTTAAGTTTGAAGCCAGCCTAATCACAATAGCTGAATTACGTAATGAAGTCTCTACTTTGCGTAATGCTCCAATTCGGTCGGCGGTTTCAAATATTATTAATAATGATATTCGGACTGACACTAGTGTTAAGTCGGTCAGTATGCGCGATGCTGACACGCTGAAAAGTCCAGCACGTGCCGCCGCTCCGCGCGCGCCCCCCCTGCGCGCGCGACTGCCCCCGTGACCTCGAAACCACGTCAGCGTGATTATGCTGGCGTCGCAGCCGGTCAGCTTGTCGCAGCCAGCCGGGTCAATGCACCTAATAAGGGGTGTGAAGAACCAGTGGAAGAGAATTCCTCCCGCGCTAAAGTCGATAAGGAGGGATTCACACTGGTGGAACGGAAGAAGAAGGCGCGCAGGGCACCTCGTAAGACTCTGTGTGGCACCGCAGAGCCGGTTAATTCTGGTCTACGGGTTGCAACACCGAGTAAGGCGCTCTACGTGTCCCGTCTTCATTACTCCGCCGTGGCTGACGATGTGGTGGAGTACGTTCGCCGGAAGACTGGCTACACGCTGAGGGTACACCAGCTACAGTCGCGTCATTACGTGCACTTCAGTTCGTTCGTGGTGCGCGTGCCGCGGCCGCTGCAGGACACCATCGCGAGCGCAGACTTCTGGCCGAAAGGTGTGCTTTTTCGGCGGTTCCGGGGCAACTTGCCGAATCCTACACCGGGGCAAACGACGCAACGGAGCCACGCTGTTTCGTCATCGCCCAAATCAATTGTTTAGTTATAATACTTTTATTCTTTGTAATGTTTTTTTTTATTATTTAATTTCATGACGCATTGGATTTATCTGTAATGTCATTGAAATATGTTTTCAAATAAATAAATAAATAAATTAGGCTGGGTTTTGCACGGACCAGATAAGACGACCCGCGCCGCGGTACATTTCGTAGGGCACGCTAGGCCTAAGACCGCGGACGACGAAGCCGTCGAATTAATGAAGCAGCATTTCGATATCGAGGCGTTAGGTGTGTCAAAACAGCTGCCTAGGGCCGACCCGGATCAACGCGCGTTAGATATTTTAAGGGCAACGTGCGAAAAGATACCGGGGGAGAATAGGTATCGAGCGGGACTATTATGGCGGAGCGATGACGAAACTCTCCCAGACAATCGCGCGCAGGCGTTAAAACGGTTATATAGTTTAGAACGAAAATTAGACCGCGACGCGAATCTTAAAGCCGAGTATTCGAAGCACATGAACAATTTGCTAGAGAAAGGCTACGCGGAGAAAATGGACTCGCCCCCGCCCCCCGACTCGCCCCGGGCATGGTATCTCGCGCATTTCCCGGTTTTTCATCCGCAACGTGGAAAAATGCGTCTAGTTTGGGACGCAGCGGCTATGGCCTACGGCAGGTCATTAAATAGCGCGTTACTGGCCGGGCCAGACTTGTTAGAGTCGCTATTCGGAGTATTGGTTCGCTTCCGCGAGGGAAAAATCGCGGTAATAGCGGACGTTAAAGAAATGTTTCTCCAGATCGAGATTGTGGAACAGGATCGGGACGCTTTACGTTTCGTTTTTAGGGGGAGGACCGCGACGGACCGCCGCAGGAATATAGAATGAAAAGGCTAATATTCGGCTCAGCGTCGTCACCTACCACCGCGCTGTATGTAAAAAACGAAAACGCGAAAGAACATAGTGCAGAGTTTCCGATCGCTGCGGAGAAAACGATCAAAAATACGTATATGGATGACATGTTGATAGCACTCGACATGAGCGAACAGGAAGCTAGGCGCGTTGTGAACGATGTTTACGAACTGAACATGCGCGCGTCGTTTGAACTTCGAGGTTTCGCGTCGAATCATCCGGAGGTGATCGCGGACGTAGTCAACAGTAAGGAGGAGACTACGGTCATAGGCGCTAGCGATAGCGAACGCACGCTAGGCTTAAAGTGGAATCATAAACGCGATACGTTAGGGTTTAACGTGAATTTTAGGAACACACCCGAAAACGTACTCGACGGCCGCGAATTACCCACAAAAAGGCAGGTCACGAGTAGTGCGATGTCCATATTCGACCCCATAGGTTACATTAGCCCCATATCAGTGCTAGGTAAAGCGTTAATGCAAGAGATATGGCGCACTGGGATCGGTTGGGACACGCCCATTCCCGTTACGCTCGCGCCCGCCTGGCGTTCGTTTATAGAAAACGTACAGCAGTTAAAACAGCTCGAAATTCCTAGACACGTACCCGCGTACAACCGCGAAGCGCACATGCATGTATTTTGCGACGCTAGTGAAAAAATATACGCCGCGGCCGTGTATCTGGTTAGCATAACGCCCGAGGGAGAGCGTACGTCCGCGTTAGTAGCCGCAAAGGCCCGCGTCGCGCCTCTTCGCGTAGTTAGCATTCCACGAATGGAATTACAGAGCTGTGTGCTAGCCACGCGTCTAGCAGATACGATAATAAAAGAGTCGGACTACGTAATTAAGGAAAAATATTTTTGGTCAGACTCGAAGACGGCACTCGCTTGGATTCGCTCAGACCCGCGTAAATATAAGACGTACGTCGCTCATAGGTTAGCTGAGATAGAAAACACTACCACCCCCGCTAACTGGCGATGGGTGCCTAGTGCCGCTAACGTAGCGGACGACGCCACTCGGGGCGTCCCGGCGCATTTTGGGGCCGACCACCGGTGGTTCGTTGGGCCAGAATTCATACGGAAAAGCGAGTCTTATTGGCCGGTAGAAAAAACGCTCGCGCCTGTCGCAGACACGGGCGAAGAGCGCGCAGCGAAAGTAGTTTGCTCGCTAGGCGTTACTAGGAAAACGTTCGACTACCTACCAGATATAAATAGGTTTCCGCGTTTTAAACGTTTAGTTAGAGTCACTGCTCTCGTTCTGGTTGCCGCTGAGGCTTTCAAAGCCTTATTGCTCAAAAAGAAAACGGAAACAGAAATGAACAATGAACATATCAGACTGGCGGAGATATTGCTCATTCGTCGGAGTCAGCACGCGTCATTCCCGGAGGAAATTAAGTTGCTGGAAACTGGGCGCGCGCTACCTAAGAAATCACCGCTGCACAAGGTCGCTGTGAAGCTGGATAAAAACGGGATCATCACTCTGAACGCGAGGATCGATAAAGACGTCCACATCCCAGTGCTGCACGCGAAGGAAGATTTCACGAATTTGCTGATATATCATTTTCACGCTCTGTACAATCACGGCAACCACTCAACCGTCATTAACGAGCTGAAACAGAGATATTATATTATCGGGCTGCGCGGCACAATACGATATATTACAAACAAGTGCCAATGGTGTCGGACCTATAAAGGGACTACCCTCAAAGTCCCCGTAGGCGACTTACCAGCAGAGAGGCTCCAGGCGAATCAACCGCCATTCACTGCCGCCGCCGTCGATTTGTTCGGCCCGATGAATATTACAATAGGCCGCCGCCGCGAAAAGAGATGGGGAGTGTTGTTCACTTGCCTCACAACTCGAGCTGTACATCTAGAGCTTGCCGCCTCCTTATCGGCATCCTCCATGATACTATCACTAAGAAGAATGATAGCTCGACGCGGCGCGCCTACAGTTCTGTACTCGGACAACGCCACTAACTTTTACGGCGCCGAGAGAGAACTAGCGGAAGCTAAGAGAACACTGCCTGACAGCCTGAAGCCCTTCCTGTCCGAACGCGAGATGACCTGGAAGAAGATTCCACCTGGAAACCCCTCAGCAGGCGGCGCGTGGGAGCGCCTGGTGGGCAGTGTTAAGACCGCTTTAAAAGTGACACTGAAAGAAAGAGCTCCTCATGAAGAAGTTCTGCACACGCTGTTGCTAGAAGCCGAGCATATAGTCAACTCGAGACCGCTGACGCCAGTGAACCCAGACCTCGACGACGAAGCTCTGACGCCGAACCACTTTCTCATCGGCCGTTCGAGCGCCCTGTCGCCGCTAGGCGTGTTCACCGACTCCGTGTTGACCCTATCGTCATGGAAAACAGCTCAGAACTTGGCCGATCACTTTTGGAGGCGCTGGATAAAGGAATACCGGCCCAGCTTACTCCCTCGGTCGAGCGCTCATCAGCAGGTGCACAAGCTACACGAAGGAGACATAGTGATAGTGGCCGACGGCTCTATGCCCCGCGGAACTTGGCCTAGAGGTGTAATCACACAACTCTTTCCCGGCCCTGATGGCCACGTAAGAGTAGCCATAGTTCGTACCCGCGCAGGAGAAGTACGTCGCCCAGTTTCCAGGCTTATTCCCATATGCTCTGTCCACTCAGACGGTGTTAGCACACGCGGGGAGATTGTCGCATATAGGTTAAGTTATGTCTTTATTTTTATTCTTTGTCGTGTTTTATTTTGCTTTTGTGTTGTATTTTTGTGCCTGTTGTATTGTCTTTTGTGTGTCTTAGCATGTACTAATAAAACTACCCTTGCATGCTACTAATTTTAATAATATAGAATAAGTTAATCATAAAAACTAACACTGTATCATGATTGGTTATTTGGATTAATAAATACATTCGCGATGTGTAGCGCGCGAAGTGAAAGGGGCGGAGCTACACGGCATGGAGGGGCGCGCTGTTACATAAGCACCCACGCCGCCTCCGCTCCCTCATTCCGCTCACTACGCTCACGAGCATAACATCTTAACATGTCTTTACCTTACTAACCCTGGTAGCCCTGGTAACCCTGGTAGCCTTGGTATTGGTAGCATGGTAATTGGTACGAGGTTCCTGTCAGCGCGTCTACAAGCTTCTACGCCGGTCAACGAGCGCAGTCCTGCACTCCACAAATAGCAACTTTATTAAATAGACAAAGTTTTAATTGCATAGTTTTCATACTTTTGATTTTATTCATATATTAAAATATAAATAGCATATATTTCATCAGTGACTGGATGTGATTTCATCATGTTTGAATGACGATCATCAAAATTTACAAGTAAGTAACCTGCTATTAGTAGGTTCATAAACAACAAGAATAAAATTCGAATCTTTGCCATGTATACAGCTTAAAAGCTTTCAATATGAAAATGAAAAAGCGTTATTTATTCACGACTGACAAAAATGTGTATTTTTAAACAACAGTGACATGACATAATAAACTTTTTACATAAAGTCTATTGTCAAAGAAGCTGAATGACGGTTACTGTGTTCTGTTAACTATGCTGTTAACAATATGTTTATAAGAAAAAACTTCTACATGAAGTAGAAAACTCGCCGAGATGTTAATCTTTCCCCTCCTCCCTTCAGTTTTTCATATATTAATTTTCAGTTTTTTTTATATATTCAGGAAAACCGTAAAAGCTACAGTTATGATGTTTAGGAGATCTTTGCAGGTAAATAGTTGTAACTCGTAATTTTCAAATTGTGCTCCTATTTATTACGGGACTAATGCTGAAAACGCAAAAAAAATATCTTTTTTATACATTTCGACTGTCATTATACAGCTCATTTCTATGGAACATCCAATTTTTTTTTCGTGGTTTCAGCATTGCACCCTTAATAAAAGTTGTTCATAATGACCTCAAAAGTCACTATGAAAAGTTTGAATGGTCCTTTTTATTTCACCCTGTCGATCTGTAGCTAAGTGCGATTACTAAGAAGTTTCGACGATGGCAGTTGGAGAACCCGAAAAAATCGATAAAATTAATTGTAGTTTAGGAACGTCCTTAAAAGCTCCGACAACGCTGACCAAACACACTGTAACTATAAATCATTAGTATTACTTACACAAATGATGAAACCTAATAAAGAAAATAAAGGCGGTGATCGTTTACCATCAGGCGATACAGCTGCTCATTTGCCTCCTATTTCATGAAAAAACTAAGAAAGCCCAGTTAAAATACGGCGATCATTGTACTGCGATCCGTCTGTGTCATGCTGCCGCGCGAATTTGAGTTCCCGTGTGCGACAAGCGAACAGAGCCGCGCGGGCGGGGCTGCCCGGACGCCGCGCACCTCACCCCCTTGGATTGGTTAGTTTGACAGATCATCTCGCCTTAAAGAGATTGGGGCAGGTCAGGGTTGCTTCGGTCACTGACGAATCCTTTCATGTTGTAATGATTTTAAACCTACCTTGA
Source organism: Leguminivora glycinivorella (assembly GCF_023078275.1). NCBI lineage: Eukaryota > Metazoa > Arthropoda > Insecta > Lepidoptera > Tortricidae > Leguminivora > Leguminivora glycinivorella. Next base: position 11,525,101 of record NC_062979.1, on the reverse strand, counting down.
ACGGGTTGGTGACATTGTGACCTTCATTGTAAAAATAAATTCACGATTTGTGAAACGTCCAATTTAGTCAGAACTCAGAACAAACAAAAATAAAATGTTGATTACCTTCCATTTGTTATTTGCGTTGGCTGAGACTGAATACAATTATAACTTCTAATTAGTCACAATGTACGAAAACAAACTTTAAATAATTTATGTACTTTACTTATTTTTTGAATTCTTAAAATAGATTCAATGCGCCTCGCAATCAACTAGAAACAAGAACAAAAAACAAAACATTGCAAAATATTCGTAAATAGACAAGGAATTGTAAATAGGCCAAGGAATTGTAAATAACTACCGAGTGCGGATTTGTCCATGTCCACTAGAAATTAATTAAATTACAAATGTACCTATTCTGATACACTAAAGCCTCCGCCACACATAAAGCGTTTTGATAGCATAGCGTTAGCGGAGCGTCAGCGTAGCGGAATGCGCGCGCAATTCGCTCGCAATCCGTGCTCGTTTGACGCACCACTATCATTGCGCTCCACTAACGCTCCGCCTACGCTCTCAAAACGCGCATGTGTGGCCGAGCTTTAATATAATTACATATTCTATAGCCTGATTACATCGCAATGCTTTTGTTGCCTCCACGGACGTTGCATACGCCACAAGATACTTACTTCATGTTACCGTTGCCTTTCTTCCGCGGCCCAGTTTCCACTGATGCCGTGACTCGGATCACTTTCTCCATTGTTCATCTCGGCTGCTGTTGCTGTGCAAGTAATAGTTAACCTTGTGAATGATTACTTACGTAGTCTTAGGACAAAATAAATGATCATTGCGGATTAGTCTTTACGAGTAGCGTTGTTTCTTGACGTCTTAACTTAAACGATGATGCAATGCTAAAAGAAATATTTGAATCAAGGTTATGTTGACAAGAAATGTCGTATGTCGCTGAAAGTTATTTTAATACGTATATGTCGCTATCAAAATAGGATGTGCGTTGCGTAGTAAATATATTGCGTATGAAACATTGCTATGGCTATGACATCTTAGTAAATCGTGATCTAAATAATACACGAGAAACAAAACCCCAGGCGTCGTCGGTTGTCAGTTATGGATTTTAATATGGGATTCCATTTCTTTTGGTGTACTTAGTACACGTACTCTATTATCTATACTGGGTTTTTATTTTATTGTAGCTTTCGAAACAAGAATGGCTATTTTAACTATAAAACTCCCGTGAGACTCATACATATTTAAAAATATTTTAAGCGGGTTACTCACGTATTAAGTCGATATCTAGAAGACTCTTGAGAAAGGTCCTCGAAATTGGACCGAAACATGTCGAACGCTATATCGACTTAATACGTGAGTAACCCGCTTAAAATATTTTTTAAATAAGGATGGCTATCTTTGTAATTAAATATCATATAACTAATTAAGTAATTAATTATAAACAGATAAACTTTGTTTGATATCAATGTGTTATTGAAATACCTATCGGTCAAATACATGACATTGGAATTTAGTCTATGTAATTTACAAAATCTAGATTGTTATACAATCCTTGGGTTATTTATTTTTCAAGCCACAAGATAATGTAATCGCAATATGTACTTAATTGTATAAAATTAACAAAAGTTTTCCATTGTTATGTCTTGCTTGACCTTGACACTGCGGATATGTTTTTAAAGATAAATAGGTAGGTAAAATTCACTTTGTGTACGTATCCACACAATCAAAAATAGCCTCAATCAAGGTCAGGCATTTTTGACCTCGACTTTGTTTCTTATTATTATAAATGAAGTCATTTTGCGATGTTCACTAATAAATTATGTATTTACGTGGGTGCATACTTAACCGAATAACTTTCCATATTATTATTTACCGTGTATCTTACGATTCTAATTATAATGCAACTCAAAACATTTTGCAGTCTGTGTTTATTTATACACTCAGTACCTACTAGGGCTCTGGATACACGTGATTCACGCCGAACCGTAGCTACGTGACCTTAACACCGGCGGTACTAAGATCACGAATTTCACGAACACGGCAAGGTACGTACCTCGTACGTACGTACTTGCCTTAGCGCCCGGATTCACGTGACACGTGACACGCCGCGGGCCGTGACACGCCGCCGCCCGAACCTACGTTCGTGTGCAGAGCTTCGGGTGGCGGTTCCGTTGGATACTTATCGTACGTTTTGTAGATTCAACACGCCCGGGAGAAAACCAAATCATGACTACTATTGAATTATCACTTAGTACCTATACTTAATACGGGACGAAAGTTTTTTTACGTATAAATTAAACTTATATTTATGTTTTGCTTCGATTTTTATACAATACATATAACTAGCGGCCCTCCCCGGCTACGCACGGGGATTATCATAAAAATTGTTATAATAAGTAATCCGTAAAAGATAGATATATGCCATCGCGGACTTTTTTGTAGACCTATTAGAGAGACACAATTTTCCAATACATTATTTTGATATAGCTCAAACGGTTTTGGCAGCGTTTTCGATTAAAGCTCTCAGCCAGCGGGATTTTGTCCAACTCGATTAGAAAATATCGTCATATTTTAACCAATTCAAACAAAACTTTAACAAATTATAAACCTAAACTTTCCTCAAGGATTACTCTATTCATAAATGAAAACCCGTTCAGTAGTTCTTGACTTTATCACAAACACACAGACAGACGCAGCAGGGGACTTTGTTTTATAAGAGAACATTAAGTGATTTATGGCGTTATTCGCTGTGTTACGTTACGGCCTAATATTGTTTATTTTTTTGACATGTGCCGTCAGAATCCTCAAATACTCGACACTAACTTAAAACTGTATGTGGTGACAGTTTAGTATAGTATGGAGTAAATATTGACCCAGAGCTGTAAGAAGTGTAAGAACCTCTTTTTCACACATGACAGCGTCCACAAAACGTAAAATCGTGTAATAATGGTTAAAAAAATCAAGTACTTTAAAAACAATATTTCGCTTACTTTAAACATAATCTAAAACATGTTACATTTTTGCGGATCTTCGTTAGTAAGTATTTTACGATATTAATTTATAACGCAAGATTTACTTATTATGTCATTTATCATTCATTTTTAACCCCCGACGCAAAAACGACGGGGTGTTATAAGTTTGACGTGTCTGTCTGTCTGTCTGTCTGTTTGTCTGTCTGTGTGTGTGTCTGTCTGTGGCATCGTAGCTCCCGAACGGATGAACCGATTTCGATTTAGTTTTTTTCATTTGAAAGCTGTGTTAGTCGGGAGTGTTCTTAGCCATGTTTCATGAAAATCGGTCCACTAGGTCGCGGTCGGGGGTTTTTTCAAAATTTTAATTTTGTGGTTAGGTTATTATTTTTAAACTAGTGCTGTGGCAGAGTGTAATTACGATTTAAATGACATTTCAGTAAGTTGATAGAAATCGTTTATTTGTTTAAGCGCCTCCTTGTCCATAGGGCCTAATCGATTCAACCAATTCGAAATTAATCATTACATTTGGCAAACGATACGTCTTAGCCACATCGTAACATACATCAAAACAAATGTGTCAAAAATGTGAACTTATGGATCCGGGACAATAGTTCTAATGAAATTCAGGAACACGACGCTTAGCCATATATTTCTGGTGAAGCATTATTATGTTATTCTTAAGGTTTTCACATTTATTCTTTCATTTATTATGTATGAAAATGAAAAAGATTTTTATAAAAAGTGATTTACCTACCAAGTGGCTTTAATTAATTAATATTTAAGCTAGCTACTGTGTAAGAATATAACGTAATCTTAAATGTAAACAAGGCAAACAGCAGTGTAGATGAACAAAAGATCAAGTTCTGTGAATCTTTGAGACGTACTATGATGACTATTATACTCCAGGTAAAAAAAATATGCACACATGTGCGCGGGGCCACGGTTAAGACAAAAAAAAATAACAGCTGCAGTTCTTATCAGTTACGGTACATTAAATAATACTTTTAGATAGTATATTCCTTTAAAGCACTCTATTGTTTGACGAACGAGCTCAGCTATCTTACTGTGGTGGTATTTTGTAAATAATAAGTGCAGTTCCACCACGTGGTAATAAAGACAGTAAGATTTATGAGCAGCCTTTTGTACGTGAAGCTGAGTGAAGTGAGCGATGTGTTATTTTTACATTTTGGGATTTTTTTTATTTAATCTGGATGGGGCAGATTAGAATTTTAGTTTATTTCAATTAGTCACTTGTAAGATCCCAGTTGATCAACACTTGAAGGCCTTGACACTTTACTTTAGCGGTGAATTTAAAAGTTATTGTCGTTGTTGTTTTGTTCAGTTTTTGTATTGTTACTGTTAATGTTTGAAACTCTTAACAACGAAGAGAAGTTTGGTGTGGAGATATGCCACCAGAGTCGGAGATTCAGCTTTATGTACTCTCTGCAAGGATCGGACAAACAATGAGTTTCCGTGTCGTCATGGTACTACAGGATCTATCGCGAGGCATTTGACGTCAGTTCATTTGAAATCTACTGTTACTGTTACGACATCAAACGAGTAAGTTAATTTTTTAAATAGGTAAAATCCATAATAAGTAAATGAAAGCAGCAGAGGTCTAAGTT